>NW_027331948.1:5189360-5407224 GCF_048418815.1 Hemitrygon akajei
AAAGGAAAATGAAATTTGTTTCAATAGCTTACTTTTGAATATTGTGAATGTAAAGAAGAGTGACATGAGTACTTGTCTTAGAGAGGGGGGGGGAGAGGGGGGAGAGGGGAGTGGAGAGAGAGAGAGAGAGAGAGAGAGAGAGAGAGAGACGAGAGAGAGAGAGAGAGAGAGAGAGAGAGAGAGAGAGAGAGAGAGAGAGAGCATTATTATCCTTTGTACTCGGTGCTTTCTGTTGCTTTTTAATTTAATGGCCAGCTTTCATAACATCATAGCAAAGTAGTTTTCTACATGAAACCTGTGCGGTAGTGTTTTTTTTTTTAAGTACAAAAGCTGATGCATTGGGGAACTTCCACTTTTGACCTCAGAAGTCCGTGACACAAGTTCGTGTAGGAACAAAGGTTACAAAGGGAGCTCTTTCTTGGTTTCAGTGAAAGATCACGAGGTTATCTGTGCCATGACATGCCGTTCGCTCTCTCCGGAGAGTTGTAGTACCGGATGCAAACATATATTTTCAGAATCAAAACCCAGGTTTATTATCAGCAGCGTGCGTCGTGAAATTCGTTAACTTTGCAGCAACAGTTCAATGCAACACATAATATTGAACAAGAAACAGTAAGTCAATTAAGGTATTTGTAAAATTCAATAGATTAACAATTCGTGAAAAACCGAAATAATCTAGGTTAAAAAAGTGAGGTAGTGTTTACGGGTTCCAAGTCCATTTAGGTATCGGATGGCAGAGGGGGAGTAAACTGTTCCTGAATCGCTGAGTGTGTGCCTTCATTCTTCTGTACCTCCGAGATGATGGTAACAGTGAGAAAAGTGCAAGTCCTGGGAGCTGGGGGTCCTTAATAAAGGACGCTGTCTTTCTGAGACACCGACCTTGAAGATATCTTGGGTACTCTGTAGGCTGGCATCCAAAATAGAAGTAGCTTCATTCAGTCCTGTGCAGTGATGCAGCCTGTCAGCATGCTCTCTACGCTCAATCTAGAAAGGTTTTTGAGTGTTTTTGTTGACATACCAATTTTTTGGCAAACTCCTAATGGAGTGCAGTCTCTGCCTTGCCTTCCTCATAGTTACGTCGACATGTTCAGACCAGATAGGTCCTCAGAGATGTTGACACCCGGGATCTTGAAACTGCCCACTCTCCCAACTTCAGGTTCCTCTATGAGGATTGGCATGTGTTCTTTCGTCTTACCCTTCTTGAAGTACGCCATCAGCTCCTTCATCTTGCCTACGTTGTGCGAGGTTGTTGCTGCGCACCACTCCACTAGCTGGTATATCTCGCTCCTATACGCTTTCTGCCTCCATCTTAAATTGAACCAACAATGGCTGTGTCATCAGCAAATTTAGAGGTGGTGTTTGAGCTATCCCTAGCCACACAGCCATAGGTATATAGAGAATGGAGCAGTGGGCTACGCACACACTCCTAGGTGCGCCAGTATTGATCGTCGACGAGGAGGAGATGTTATCACCAATCCACACAGATTGTGGTCTTCATGTCAGGAATTTTGAGTATCCAATTGCAGTGCAGAGGGAGGTGTTTGTGTTTTCCCGTTGGTCTAAGGCCATATGAAGATCCGTTGATATTGCATCTGCCGGTGACCTATTGTGGCGATAGGCGAACTGTAATGGATGCAGGTCGTTGCTGAGACGGGATTTTTAGTCTAGTCATGACCAACCTCTCAAAGCATTGCGTCACTGTAGATGTGTGTGCTACCATGCGATGGTCATTAAGGCAGCTCACATTAATCTTCTTAGACACTGGTATAATTGTTTGCCTTTTTGAAGTAAGTGGGAACCTCCGCCCGTAGCAGTGAAAGTTTAAAACTGTCCTTGAATATTCCCGGCAGTCAGTTGACACAAGTTTTCAGAGCCTTACCAGGAACTCCATCGAACATATCGCCTTCCGAGGGCTCACCCGCTTTAAAGACACCCTAACATCGGCCTCGTAGACAGCAGTCACAGGGTCACCAGGTGCAGCAGGGATCTTGACAGCTGTAGTTATATTTTTCATTTCAAAGCGTGCATAGAAGGCATTGGGTACATCTGGTAGTGAAGCATTGTTGCCATTCATGCCATTGGGTTTCGCTTTGTAGGAAGTAATGTCCTGGCAAACCCTGCCAGCGTTGTCGTACATCCGATGTAGCCTCCAACCTCGGGTTCGAAATGGTCTCTTCTTGAAATGGCCCTAGGCAAATCATACCTGGTTTTCTGCTACATACCTGGGTCGCCAGATTTAAATGCCACTGATCTAGCCTTCAGCAGACGACGTACCTCCTGGTTCATTCATTGCTTTTGGTTTGGGAATGTACAGTAATACTTTATGGGCACACACTCATCCACACAGGTTTTAATGAAGTCCGTACCAACCGCAGCGATACTCATCCAGATTCGGTGAATACAGTCCAGTCCCACCGATTCAAAGCTGCTGCTCTTGCATTGTCCAAACCTTCTTGGTCCTCACTATAGATGCTGCAGACTTCGGTCTCTGCCTATACTCGGGGAGTAGAAGTACAGTCAGGTGATCAGACTTCCTGAAGAGAGGGCGTGGAATATCACGGTAGATGGTGGTGTAAGAGTGCTCCGGTGTGTTGTTTCCTCGTCAATTGCAAGTGATCTGTTGATATTAATTGCTTAGCGACTTTTTCAGACAGGCCTGGTTTAACATCCCCCAAAACGCTGATGAAGATGTTTAGGGCTGCGTTGTTTCGTGCATGTTGATCCCATTGTTCCCTCCCTCTGCCACTGAAAGTAAGGTTCACACCATTTAGGTTTTTGGCTGAAATGTCTGCTCTCTCTCTTTCTCTCACACAGCCTGGGAACGGGTAGAGTGATGATCATTCGTCCCATAGGAGTTCACTACTAACACAGAAGCCGCTTGAACCTTCTCTTTCCCTCACAAGTGATCGAGTATAACGGTCTGACTTTCAGTTTCATCTTCATTTCACTTCTCCCAGCGGTCCCGGAAGCAAGTAAGAAATTTGATACAACCGACATCGTTGGCACTTCGGCCGTCTCAGGCAATATTTGTGAGGAGTTCATCAAGTATTACTATTACTATTATTACTATAATAACTATTATTATTCATATACCTATCTCTGACCTCCACGAGTATTCTCACCTCTGCTTCCTCCTTACGACTGAGGGTCCTGGAGTGGTTGTCCCATGGATCACACTACCCGTAATAATGGAGTCGGTCGTCATGTTAATTTAGCACTCTGACTCTAAAACAGGACGCGGATTGTATTTATAGTAATGTAGGTCACCTTTTATGAGTTTGCCTTTTAAAGCAAGATTTTGGTGAATGATGTTTGCCACTTGATTATTTCTGTAAGTAATTAGATGATAAACTCCCGCACGGGAGATTGGTCACGAAAGTTCAGTCGCTCGGCATTCACGATGAGGTAGTAAATAGGATCATACATCGGCTTTATAGTAGAAGCCAGGGGAGCATTGGTAGAGGTAGAGCGTTGCATCACTGACTAGAAGCCTGTGACCTCGCACAGTGACGCAGGGAACACTGTTGGGTACGTTTTTGAGTCTTGTCTATATCAACCCTCTGATGGAGTTGAATGCAGACAAGAGCGAGGTGTTGCTCTTCGGTAAAACTACCCAGGGGAGGTTGAACGGTAGGGCACTGAGGAGTGCGGTAGAACTATGGGAGATAGCAGTACTGATCCAGTATTTGTTGTAAGTGGCGTAGATAGGGTCGTAAGGAAAGCTCGGGGCACATTGGCCTTAATGTATAATAGAGTTAAGTACAGGAGAAAATTTACAAGGATGTTGCCGGGTCTGGAGTTCATGCTGTTCCATTGGTTAACAGTTGCTACTGTCGTGATACTTCATTCATTTTTCTTCCTTGTGCTTTCATTTAATTTTAATTTCGTTTACTGCTTATCAGAAGAGAACATGTTCTTTGGGTGGTTAATCATGTTTCCGTTCATGGAAATATATACTTGGAGGTTTTATCTGACTGTTGTGTAAAGTATTTATCTCTTATTCTGTTCATCCTTCTTCCCTAGGCCGGATTTAATATAAATGGGTTCGAGTGTGCATTTCTTTTCTAAAATTCCTGATTTCAGTCCTTATTCTCCTTTGTAAATTTTGCAGGTCGGTTTCACACCAAGATATTATGTGATATATGTGTTATACACGTCAGTATGTATTATTTTGGCTTTCTTCGCTCAAGCTGAATAAAACCAAAGGTACGGGGACACTCATTTCTCAATGGCTCAGAACTTTCAGACTATTATAATGGTGGTTAGTATTGTGCTTTTCTGGAGATTTACTGGCATACTGCAGTGTGAGGATGATGACGGATGAGGAGTATGGGGGAGATGGAGGAGGTGAGGCGTGTGGACAGAGGAGAAAAGATGGTGAGAGAGCTATACGCACTCAGATCAGCGAATTGGGAAGTTCCTTTCTCTCTGACCAAAACATAGTAACCAAGGTAGCACAAGCAAGGGTCTGGTGGTTCCCATTCTCGTTCTCATTCGCCAGTTCCCGAGCTACGGTGCAAGGTTCCGCTACTCTGATTGGAGCCTCTCACCACGTCACAGCTCAGTGCACATCTCGTCTCCGATTGACTCTGATCCTGAAATTCACTGTCTCTCTCTGTATCTCTCCCTCCCTCTCTTTTAACTATCACTCTCCACTTTTTTGCTCTTCCTCTCTACCTTGGGTTTCTCTCTCTCTCTCCCCTCCTCTGTCTCTCTCTCTCTCCCCCCCTCTCTCTCTGTCTCTCTCTCACTACCCCTCTCTCTCATTCACTTGATTTCCCTCTCTCTGAGTCGCTTGAACTCTCTCTCTCTCTCCTCTCTCTCTCTCTCTCTCCTCTCTCTCTCTCTCTCTCTCTCTCTCTCTCTCTCTCTCTCTCTCTCTCTCTCCTCTCTCTCTCTCTCTCCCTCTCTATTTCTCAATCTATCGGTTTTACACATTGCTCTCTCGGACTTACTCTCTCACTCTCTCCCTCGGGTTTGCTTTCTGTTATTTTTTTCTGTCACTCTCCTCGTATTTGTCTGCCTGTCTGACTGTCCCTCTCTTTTCTTTCTCAATGTCTCTAAATCTTTCTCTATAACAGTCCTTCTTTCTCCCGTTGGAGAGTCTGGGTTTTGGGGATTGAAAGAAAAGGACTGCGGCATCAGGGAGAAAGGTGGCGGGGAGAGAGACTGTGAGAGAGAGAGCGATGAAGAGACATTTACCCACACCACACTTCTCACACTCAACGTCACCGTAGAGAGGTAGAGAGGGAGACGGCAGCTTCTATTATGGATATTATTGTACGTATTTTGTGTATGCTTGCAAGAAAATTACATGTTTGGCACAACTTTTGGGGCTGAAAGGCCTGCCATTGTGCTTTTTTTTCGATCATTCTTTGTTCTCTGTTTCTAAATTGAATCTCAGAGCTGTGTATGGTGACATAGATGTACTCTCATAATAAATTTGCTTTCAACTTTGAAAGAGACATTTGGAGAGAGGAAACTGGGACACAGAGAATCTGGGAGGGCGGAGAGAGAACGACTGGGGAGGAAGCAGAGTGATGCGGGGAGAAAGGCCAGTAAGGGAGACAGAGTGACCAAGTTGAGAGATAGACCAGGAAGTAAGTGAGAGACATCGTAGATGCGAGAGCAGCCAGAGTGAGGGAGAGATTGGTATGAGACCGGGGATATAGAGACGGAGCGAAGTGGCGAGGGGAGGGTAGAGGAGACTGGGGGCCTATCGGGTAAAAGATGGTAGGAAGAGACTGGTAGGAGCAAGAGCACGGGAGAGGTAGATAGAAAGATGGGGACATCGAGAGAGACGGCATAAAGGGTGGTGAGATGGGGTGGAGGACAAGGTGGGAGAGACAGAGACGTGGGGGAAGAGATAGAGAGTGAAAAAGGGACAGGGGGGAAGAGGAAGGAGTGAGGAAGAGAGGCTGAAGGAGCGTGTAATGGTCGTCGCAGAAGCTATGTTGGTTTTACTCATCTCGTCCCCCTCTCTGCTTATGTCCTTTCTGTCCTGTCCTCCTCAATCTGATCCCTCCCTCTCACCTCGACCCCCGCTAACCAGCCGCACCCACTCCTCCACTTGATGGGCGCAGTGACGACACTTTCCCCACTCCACCGGGACAACCTGAAGGATTCATGCCAGGCGACCTGAGGAGGGGAGGGAAATAAAGGCGGTACTTTCGAGATGAGAGGGGTTAGTGACGGTGCCAAGCTCTCCCGTAGCTACATTCCTCCCATAGGTACCCCTCCGTGTTGCAGCTCCCTTGTTAAGAGTCACCCCCCTCGGCATCCTATCACTCCGGAAACACTCTGCTCTCTGTTCCCTCGCTCTCCCCGCTATCACCGCCCCTCTCGCCCTGGCTGGAGGCCATTTTGTGATGATTACCATTGACAACTGCTCCCCCAGCATCAGAGAATGAATCACACCCTTTTCCTCATCTTCCACTTACTTCCCTCCCTGTTTATTCAATCTCAACTCTTCATCCCTCCTCTCCTTTCCCTTGGTGCAGCTCTCTTGACTCCTCCATTTAACCTTCTACCGGCAGCCATTTTGTGACAGTGTGTGACCCTTCCTCCCACTTCCTACACCACGAAGTTTGTCACTCCCTCACACTCACCATCTTGTCAACCCCTTTCCCATCCCATCACTCGCAAACCTCTACCCTCCCTCCCTTCGCTTTCCGCTCCCCGCCACTTCGGTGTTTTGTATCTTATGCAGGTTGGATGTCATTTTGCGATGCCAATTTTCGCCTCTCTTCATCGCCTTCTCTCTCTCTCTGTTACCCCGTGAGTCACTGCCCCACTCACCCCTGTCATTCCTGACACCCTCCGCTCTCTGACTCCTTGTGCTTTCACCCGCTATACACCACCTCCTTGGACCACCTCCTTGGTGACGAACATTTTCTGATGGGAAATGTCACCTCCCCATCCATACCCTTCACTCCGTCGTTGAGTGAGTCCCTCCGTTGAGACACTCAACTCTCCGTCTCATCAGCCCTGAACACGTCCTGACTCATCGGTCCCCCTGTCTCCTTCCACACCCCCTTTCTTGCAGCTCGACTTATTTGCGAAGGGAATGTCACCACCCATCCTTCCTCCACTATTGAAAACGTCACGGCCCACACTCCCCACCTTGTCTAATTAGATCACTCCCTCCCGTCCCATTACTTCCTCTCCATTCACATCCCATTACTACACCTCCCTCCACGTCCCATCACTTTCCGTCACTTCCAGACCCAACACTTTTCCTCCCTTCTCGTCCCATCACTCCCGCTCGCTTCCTGTCGTTTCACTCCTCCTCACCCCGTCTTTATCTTATCCATGTCGGTCACCAGTTTGTGACAGGTTCTTTTATCCCTCCACTTTTCGACCCCTATTGAGTTAGTGACTTCGCCACGGCCACCTCCTCATCATTCCCATCCTCGTCCCATCACTCCTCTTCCTCCAAAACCCTCATCCCTCTCCCACAAAAACCCACATATATACGTGTATGTGTGAATATTTGAGATATATACATTAGTTTATTCAATGTCAACATTATAAGACTTGAAACATACATACAATACCCAGGACTATACAGTTTGATGCGGGTTTGCATCAATGGGCACCGCCTGTTATTTCGCCATGGATTCTGTGTGTGACAATGGCCATTGTAAGTCAGTGTCTCACTCCATCACTGGCGGCCACATTAACCAAGAATTCGCCCATGTTAAATCAGCGTGACCCTCCCTCTCTAGTGCTTACTTCTACCATAGCCGTCACTCCGTCCCCAACAGCCATTTCTAATGAAGCGTCGGCCGTTTGAAGTCAACGTGTCCTTCACCCCTTCCGATCACTTTAACCGAGGTGTCGCTCCTTGGTCCCGTTTCAACCCGACCGAGCGGGGTCTCCTTCAGTCACTACATCTGTCTCTTTTTCTCAACAAAATTAACGATGGTGACGGCCGGTTTCAATCGTCGTCTCACCCCCCACCCTTCCCGACGCTCACTTTAAACAAGGTATCATTACTCTATACATTTTCAGCGGAGCAGCGGCCATTTTACGTCAGAGCAATAGGTAATTTCACATCGACCCATTACTCCCTCTCTCTTCTCAATGTGCCACTGTCCCCATTTCAGCAATTTTACCCAGTGTGCCTCTCCCTCCTGTTGGACATTTGAAGTTTGTCCATTACTCACCCCTGTCAGCCATTGTGACATAGGTATCAGGGATTATTTGAGTTCGGGACCCCCGCCCACTGACTTGTCACCTCCTGACGTCCATTCTCTCTCAATGCATCCCTCCGTACCTGAAGACCATTTTCAATGTGCGCGTCACTCTCTCCCTGGTATTTTTTTTTAAATTCTAGCTTTAATCAGAACCCTATTTTTAATCAGCACATAACTTCCTCCCTGGTGATACTTTTCAATCATCCCACCCTGCTGGTAACTTTAACTCTGCCTGTCAATCCTACATTTTGTCAGTGTTTCACACCCTTCCAGTCTGCCATGAGAAACAAGGTGACCACAGCCATCCAACACTCCCTCTCTGGCGCCCAGTTCCACTTGGCCCATCACTTTCTCCCCGGAGACTATTTTTAGTCAACCTTTCACTCCCTCTCCAGTGACCAGTCGTCCCCTCCCTATTCGCCATTTTCAATCAGGACCCCCTCGCAGGACAGACACTCTCGACCACCCTCCACTCGATTGCGCAGACTGTTTATCACAAATAATAAAAAAAATATCGCAAACAATAGAGACCATTCCGGCATCCACATCCCCGGATCCTGTGCCTCATTACTCCAAGTGTCATGGACAGAGGAGGATACAGACAACAGGAAAGTTGTGTGGTAATATTCCCGGTGTCGATACAGAGATCCGACACCGTGCGCAAAAAAAAACTCGGTGTGGAGACAGAGATCGGGAGAAGTGCTTGGCAACATTCCCAGTTTGGGATATGGAGACCGGGAACTGTGCCCTGTATAACATCCAGTGTGCTCTGTGGACACTGGGAACCGGGCGCATTGAATCTCCCGGAGTGTGTCAAGTAAACCATAAACCTCTCTTACCCCAACACCCCACCCACACAATCCTCAGGAGGGTCCTTCAGTCCGATCGCCGGGAAATAGAGCATCGTCAGTTTTACAAGTCATCAACATCCACACGACACTGGACTTTCCTTGCAACTTATAAGCCCATCGGCCTTCTCGTGTAATTTCGTAAACCCCGCTCCAAATTCTGTCAAATACAGAATTCAGGCGTCCCCGCCAATTAGCAACATCCCATTCCCGATGGAAATGAACTGGAACTGCTCCCACTGGGAGGCAGATTGTAGAAGTGAATGGGAACGGCTTGGGTCCCATTGGGAGTGGAAAGGAAGGGGTGGGGTCCAGTTAGAATGTTCGAAAGATGGGAGCGAACTGTGGTGCGTCCCCTTAGGAATGTGGATGTGTGGATTGAATGGGAAGGGGTATGGTAATTTGGGAGTGCGGACGCAAGGGACTCGTAAGGGACGAGTCCACATTGGCAGGCAAACAGTGGCAGTGAATGGGAAGGGTTGGGGTCTATTGAACGTGAGGATGGTGGGAGTGAATGCGAAGGGGTGGGGTCTATTGGGAGTGCGGACGCTGGGAGTGAATGGGAAGGGGTGGGGTCTACTGGGAGTGCAGACGACGGGAGTCAATGGGAAGGGGTAGATTGTATTGGGAGTGCGGGGGGGAGTGAATACGAAGGGCTGGTGTCTATTAGGAGTGCGGACTGTGAGTGTGAATCGTAAGGGACGTGTCCACATTAGCAGACAAACGTGGGAGCGAATGGGAAAGGATGTGGTCCCGTTGGAATGTTCGGACGATGAGAGAGAATGGGTAGTGGGGAGTCGCGTTAGGAATGCGGATGAGTCGAGTGAACAGGAAGAGGTGGAGTCTATTGGGAGTGCGGATGGGTGCAATGAGTGGGAAGGGGTGGGGACTTTTGGGAGAGCGGACGGCGGGAGTGAATGGGAAGGAGTGCGGGTCCCGTTAGAATGTTCGAACGATGGGAGTGAATGTGTGGGGGTGCGTCCCGTTAGGATAGAGTGAATTGGATGCGGTGGGGTCTATTGGTAGTGCAGATGGTGGGAATTAATGTGAAAAGGTGGCTTTTCATTGAGAGCGAGGCCTGTGTGAGTGGACGGGAAGGGACGGCGTCCCGTTAGTCGTGCGGAGGGTGAGATAGGATGGCAAGGGGTGGGGTCTTGTTTTTTGCAAATTTATCGTCATCTTCAATTTCATCTTGGCCTACTTCTCTCCCGCAGAAGTGAAACGTGATTGTTAACCGCTAGTGTTCTATTCACCCTGTATCACCCCCGTCCCTCTGAACTCCCATACAAAGGTACAGTTCGTGTGTGGGTTAGGGGATGTCCTTGTGCTAGTAGTTCCAACTCGAACTCAGCTGATACATCTCGCGCCACAGAGAATATTTCTCCGTAGCTGGACACGAAAAGGAGACGTTGGACAGCGCGGAGGGAGCTTCACTCTGTTCGATCCCGGCAGTATGTGATGGGTCGGTGTGGAGAGAGCTTCCCCTGTGTCTGACACCGGCAGAGAGCGATGGAATGATGTAGAGGGAGCTGCATTCTCTATCTGATCCCAGGATGAGTGATGGGACTGTGTGGACAAAGCTTCACCCCGTACTTAACGCCGGTAATCCGTCAGATTGGGGTAGGCTGGATCCTGGGACCCAGACACGGGAAATCCGATAACACTCCGCCCGGAGCTGAGACGCTGCTGTGCCAGTGTGAGGACCACAGACCCATTATTGCACGTCACCGGGTGCGGGGGGAAGCCTAAACCCCAGGGCACCGTTTCTCCTCTAATAAAACTCAGGTCCGACACCAAGACAGGAAGTTACAGCGGTTCATTGATTTATTCATGACAAATGTAAATTAAACAATGTGTGAGCTGCTGATTCGCGTGAATAAATACGCTGTTCCCGATACACTCACAGTCACACACAGTTAACTGATCGGCAACAACGAGAGACCGGTAACAGTCCCGTTTCTCACCGTCACTCTGCATTGGGGAACCGATGATTATAAAATCACACTTCAGTGCAGCGTCCGAGATCGCTGCAGATCCAGGGTCTTTGCCGAGGTAATGGATTCTCTCTCCGGATAATCCCTCCCCGCGACACTGGTGTCCCAGACTGAAACCCGCCATCCTTGGGATCCTCCTGTCTGTGTAATACCCTGGGTTATTTACGTGGGAAGGGTCTCGAACACGAACGTACGGCGGAAGCAATGCCGCTGCAAAACAGGCAGAAATATTCACTGCGGGATCGCTTCCGATGTCACAGTGCGCGAGACTGGAGCCAGTTCCTTTAGAACTGTTGAGAATTGAACCTTGCGCGCGGTCATTAAAGTTAAGGGCGGGTGTTAAATGGGGAGAACGGGGAATCGGTCAAAATGTCTCCATCCCACCGGCGGGGATGTTCACACGGTCAGTGTCAGTCCGGGTCTGGGTTCCTGTAGAGATCTCAGTTCCTTCCCCCCGGTCCCACTGAACCGATTCAACCCCAGCCTGAAGCAGATGGGAGAATAAAGATGAAAAAAGTAGGTCACACAACAGTGCCAGTAACAGGAGACGGCGGTTAATGTTTCAACAGCACTCACAGACAACTTTCACCAGAAAACCCGCGGATCCGCTGATATTTTATCAGATTGACCATTAACACAAATACTCACTAGATCCACTCAAGACTCGGGTGGGTCAGTATGAGGCGGTGGAGAGCGGGGACAGATCGGTCTGTGAGCGAGTTCCATCCCAGGTTCAGCCACATCAGTAAGGGATTTGTACTGAGAGCGGAGGCGAGATTCTCGACACCATAATCTGTGAGTCCGATTTTCATCAGCCTGGGGATGAGCGACAGTGACGGTGAAGGAGACGGTATAAGTCTCCAGTGTCTATCAGTAACACAATTACTGATCACATTAATGTTCAGTGTCAGACACCCAGTGACTGTGAACACAATCTCCCACAGTCTGGTACTTACCACACTTTCTGTATCTTACACTCCGGGTTCCTCAGAGCCGCAGACACTAGCTTCATTCCTGAATCTCCAAGTTTATTACAACTGAGGTCCAGCTCCGTCAATGAAGGGTTTATACTGAGAGCGGAGGCGAGATCCTCGGCACTAGAATCTGTGAGTCCGATCTTCATCAGCCTGGGGATGAGGGAGTGTGAGGGTGAAGGAGACGGTACAAGTCCCCAGTGTCTATCAGTAACACAATTACTGATCACATTAATGTTCAGTGTCAGACACTCAGTGACTGTAAACACAATCTCCCACAGTCTGGTACTTACCACAGTTTCTGTATTTTACACTCCGAGTTCCTCAGAGCCGCTGACACCAGTTTCACTCCTGAATCTCCCAGTTTATTCTCCCTCGAGTCTAAACACAAACAGACAAGTTGATGAACAAGGTGATTCAAACCGTGTGTCTCAGGGAGTTTCCCTCACTCAGATATTTCAGGAAACATTAAACCTTTCATTAAATCACTGATCGGAGTTCCCATCACTGTCAATATCCCTCAATGTCCAGCTCCAGGATATTCACCAAATGTCAGTAATCTAGACTGTCGGTTTGAACCTGCAAACTCCACATATTCTGTCTCATTCCCAGATGGACAGAAACGTGTTCTTGAGCGCTGAAGAGCGATAAGAGCAGACAATTTGGGAAAGCGTTTAATTGGTGTAGGAGAAAATATGATGCTATTCGGCAGAAACTTATGTTCTGCATGGGTATGTTCCATTGTGTCAGGGAAACGATAACAGGGTGAAAGAAACATGGTGTACAAAGGATGTAGACAATTTAATTAGGAAGAAAAGAAAAGCCTACGAAAGGTTCAATAAACTAGGTACTGTTAGAGCTACAGAAACTTACAAGGTTCCTAGAAAGGATCTTAACAATGGAATGAGGAGAGCAAGAAGTGGCCATGAGAAGGTCTTAGTGAGCAGAATTAAGGGAATCTCCAATACATTCTACACGTATGTGAAGAGCAGCATGAGCCATGTGAAATTAGGACCAATCAGGTGCGATAGTGGACACATGCGATAGTGAGGATGGGGTTGGAAGAGGTAGTCGAGATACTTAATGAATACTTCTCTTCAGTATTCACCAGAGAAAAACACCTTGGTAATTGTGAGACTGACATATAGCGGACTGAAACACTTAAGCAGATAGACATTATATATAGACGATCTTTCTGAATGTCTATATGCTGGTCTCCTTACTAGAGGAAACATGTGGATAGTACAGAGAAAGTGCAGTGGGGATTTATAAGGATGTTGCCTAGATTGGACTGCCTACCTTACGAGAATAGGTTGAATGCACTTGGCTTTTTCTCCATGGTGTGACCGGAGGATGAGAGGTGAACTGAGAGACGTGTACAGGGTGATGCGGGGCATTGATCGTGCGGATAGTCAAGGCTTCTTCCCAAAGCTGAACTGACCAATAAGACGGGGCATAGAGTGAAAGTGCTGGAAATAAGTTCCAAGGGGATGTCAGCGGTGTGGCAGGACTCATGGTTTTACAGTAAGCTTACTAACAAGGTTAGAGCATTTGCTGATTTGCAGAAGGCAGCCAGTGGGAATAAAGTATCCTTGTCTGGTTGGCTGCCGGTGACTAGTGCTGTTCCACAGGGGTCGGTAATGGGGCCACTGATTAAAATGATGAAATAGATGGTTCTGTTGCCAAGAGTTAAGTATTGTATGTAATTAGTTTTGCTACAACAAGTGTATGGGACATTGGAAAAAAGTTGAATTTCCCCATGGGGATGAATAAAGTATCTATCTATCTATCTATCTATCTATCTATCTATCTATCTATCTATCTATCTATCTATCTATCTATCTATCTATCTATCTATCTATCTATCTATCTATCTATCTATCTAAGATATGAAGATGGGTGGTGGGGCAGGTACTGCTGAGGAAACAGGTAAGATGCAGAAGGACTTAGACGGATTAGGAGAATGGACAAGAAAATGGCAAGTTAAATATAATGTCAGAAAAAGCCTGGTCATGCACTTCGGCAGTAAAAATAAATTTGCGGACTATTTTCTAAACGGGGAGAAAATCCAAAGATCTGAGATGCAAAGTCCTTCTGCCGAACGCCGTAAAGGTTAACTTGCAAGTTGAGTCAGCGGTGAGGAAGGCAAATGCAATGTTAGCATTCATTTACAGAGGTTTGGAACATAAGAGCAGGGATTGAATGCTGTGGCACTCGTGATGCCTCACCTTGAGTATTGTGCACAATATTGGGCTCTTCATCTTAGACGAGTTGTGCCGGCATTGGAGAGTGTCCAGAGGAGGTTCACACGGATAATTCCAAGAATAAAATGGTTATCATACGAGGAACGTCTGATGGCTCTCGGTCGGTATGCGCTGGAATTTAGAAGGATGTGGGGTGATTTTCGAATGTTGAAAGGCCTAGACAGTGTAGATGTGGAAAGGATCTTTCCCATGGCTCGAGACTCCAGGAAAATTTGTCACAGCTTCAGAATAGAGGGTCGTCCATTCAAAACAGAGACCGGAGAAATTTATTTAGACAGAGAGAGTGAATTTTTGGAATTTGTTGCCCATGCAGCTGTGGAGGCCAGGTTGATATGTTCTTGATTGGACAAAGCATCAAGGCTTACGGGGAAAAGGCCAGGAAATGGGGTTGAGAAAAAGCCATGATGGAATGGAGGAAAAGCTCAATGGTCAAATGGCATAATTCTGCTCCTATGTATTATGATCTCATGGTCAGTTTTTCTCACATAGAGTGGTTGGTGCGTGGAATGCACTGTCAGCGGCTGTTTGTAGCGGTTACAATAAGGTCTTTTAAGAGCCTCAGATAGGTACATGGAGCTTAGAAAAAATAGAAGGATATGCGCTAGAGATAGTCTTGGCAGTTTAATGGGTAGGTTACATGGTCGACACAGCATTGTGCGCTGAAGGATCTGTAATGCGCAGTAGATTTCGATGCTTTATGTTCTCTGTTCTCGGTGAGCAGTGCAGAAGGTGGCCATGAAATATTCCTTGTACAGCAGAACAAAAATAAAAAAAAAAACAATTATCTGATTTCTTTTACAGTGTTGTACAGAAGTTTTATGTAGGTAATGTATACAAAATTTAACCAGGACACATACATATGTAGTGCCTTGGTTAAAATTGTCACTACTAATATTGCAGGGTACTTCATTTGATAGTTCTCTGTAGAAGAATAGAGTCCTGCAGATAGCATGTTTAGTTATCGGGTAAAGATTAAGGACTGTGATGCTCAACTTCGGAATGTTGTGTTATCTAATGGTGGGGAGGTTCTAGAGAAAGCTGGGCGATTAGAGATTGGTGAGGTTGACAACCATTTTGGCAGGAGCAGGGGAGAGGGCAGGAGGAAAAAATGTCCAAGAATACCATATGAAGGAGCGGCTTCGTGTTACTAAGTACTTTAGATAGGAGCATGGTTACAAGGAGGAAGGTCCAATACTTTCGAGAGAGCGCCCATTTGTCTGTAATGGATTTCCAGCGTCGTTCGGAATGAGTGTGTGTTCTTTCCCGCAGACAGCGGTCCAGCGCATGAATAGAGGACAATGTGTACATATTGACAGGGTTCGCTGTAATGGGCCATTGTTCCCTTTTCACTTTCCTAGTAACTGTTCAATAAAACTGAAATTTATAAATATACATTTTATTATAATTGTATGCGGTGTGTGATTTAGTGTATATATTTGGTAACCCCTAATTATGTATGGAACGTATTTACGCAGCATTTGTTCATATCGAGCTCTCTTTAATCACAACGAGCCAAGCTAGCATACGAGCCCGATGAGGAAGATGCAGATATATGGTGGCATGCAAACGTTTGGGCGCCCCTATTCGAAATTTCTGTTACTGTGAATAGCTCAGCGAGTAAATGATAACCAGTTTTCCAAAGGCATAAAGTTAAAGTTGTCACATTTCTTTATTATTTTAAGAAAGATTTTTTTTTTTTGCATCTTCTACAGTTTCTGAAATAACAAAAAGGGAAAAGGGCCCGAAGAAAAAGTCTGGGTATCCGGCATGGTCAGCACTTAGGAACACCCCTTTGGCAAGTATCACAGCTTGTAAACGCTTTCTGTAGCCAGCAAAGAGTCTTTTAGTTTTTGTTTGGAGGATTTTTGCCCATTCGTCCTTACAAAAGGCTTCTTCTTCTGTAAGATTCTTGGGCCATCTTGCCCCTTTGAGGTCTATCCACTGATTTTCGATGATATTTAGGTCGGGGGACTGTGAGGGCCATGGCGAAACCTTCAGCTTGCGCCTCTTGAAGTAGACCATTGTGAATTTTGAGGTGTGTTTAAGATCATTACCCTGTTGTAGAGGCATCGTCCTTTCATCTTCAGCTTTTTTTTTTACAGGCGGTATGATATTTGCTTCCAGAATTTGCTGGCATTTGATTAAACTCATTCTTCCTTTACCAGTGAAATACTCTCCGTGCCACTGGCTGCAACGCAAGCCCAAAGCATGATCGATCCACCCCCAATGCATAACAGTTCGAGAGGTGTTTGTTTCCAGAGTTTCTGCACCCATTTTTCTCCAAACATAAATTTGCTCATTTCGGCAAACAAGTTCTATATTAACTTCAACAGTCCACAGGACTTGTTCCCAAAATGCATCAGGCTTGTTCAGATGTTCCTTTGCAAACTTCTGACGCTGGCTTTTGAGGTGAAGACGCAGAAAAGGTTTTCTTCGGATGAATGTAATATTTTTCTTCATGAAGTTCTTATTTGTGCAGGTGTTGCTGCAGAGCATAACAGTGCACAACCACTCCACAGTCTGTTAAATTTTCCTGAAGGTCTTTTGCAGTCAAATGGGGTTTTGATTTCCCTTTCCAGCGATCCTACAAGCAGTTCACTCGGCAAGTTTTCTTGGTCTTCCAGACCTCAACTTGACTTGCACCGTAACTGTTAACTGCCGTTTCCTAATTACATTACGAAATTGGGAAACTCTTTATTAGCTTCTTATAGCCTTCTCTAGCTCTGTGGGCATCATTTATTTAAATTTTCTCAGTGCTAGGCAGCTGCTTAGAGGAGCCCATGGTTGTTGATTACTGGGACAAGATTTGTGGAGACAGGTATTTATAAAGCTTTGAAATTTGCATCACCTGCCCTTTCTAACCGATGACTGTGAAACGGGCTATAGCCCTAACAAGCTTATTGAGGTCTGAGACCTTGGTAAATGTTATCTATTTTACATATACACAGGGCATGCTAAACTTTGGAACCCCTGGTAAAAATTTCTGTTACTGTAAATAGCTAATCGAGCAGAAGATGAACTGATCTCCAAAAGTCTTGAAATGCAAGAAGTTAAACATGTAACTGTGGCGACAAACTTGCCAGCGCACTCGAACCGGCTCAGAAAGCGGCGTGCACCGGCATAGAGGGCGGTCGCAAAAAGGGCGCCAAGCCTGCTTCA
The DNA here is from genome assembly GCF_048418815.1 of Hemitrygon akajei. Lineage (NCBI taxonomy): Eukaryota > Metazoa > Chordata > Chondrichthyes > Myliobatiformes > Dasyatidae > Hemitrygon > Hemitrygon akajei. The sequence goes on from NW_027331948.1 coordinate 5,206,798, forward strand.
CCAGCAAGGGGAAACGCCCGCGCGCGGGACGGGACTGTGAATACGCGCCTCCTAGAGAATTCCCGCCCGGGGAGGGCGAGATCAGAAAGACCTTAAAGCGAGGCCGCGAAGTTTGAACAAATCTCTTGCTGCAACTGCAGCTCACCGACTCCGTTTCGTTATTGCAGCGCTGCGTGTAGCACACCGCTACAATTGGTGACCCCGACGGCCCGAACGATATATGGACCAGAGATGAACGACGCCGCATCTGTTCATGCAGTTTCGAAGAAGCTGCCAAGCTTCCGGACGCTGTGATCTCACCTATGGTTCCAGCAAGCAGAAGCCCAATTCCACATTCGGCAGATAACCTCGGATGCCACACGTTACTACTACGTGGTGAGCTCCCTCGACCAGGTCACACCGGCCCAGGTTGAGGAGTTCATACAGGCTCCCCCAGCGGACGGCAAGTACACGGAATTCAAAGCCCTGCTCATAAGGACTTTCGGACTCTAACGGCGCGAGCGAGCTGCCCGCTTACTGCACCTGGATGGTTTGGGGGACAGGCCACCGTCGGCTTTGTTGATCGAAATGCTCTCCCTGGCCGGAGGTCACAAGCCCTGCCTCATGTTTGAGCAGGCATTCCTGGAGCAGCTGCCCGAGGACATACGCCTGCTGCTGTCCGACGCGGATTTCAGCGACCCCCGGAGGGTGGCAGCTCGGGCGGACGTGCCGTGGAAAGCCAAGAAGGAGAGTTGGGCGTCCGTCGCACAGATCACCAGGTCACGCTCCCAGCAGCAAACCTGACCTGGCCCGGCCGCAGAGCCCGCTAACCCCAGAGGTAGTGGTGAGGAGACCAACGAACAATGGTGCTACTACTACCAGCGGTGGGACGCAGAATCCCGCCGCTGTAGCCCGCCCTGCAAGTTTCTAGGAAACGCCAGGGCCAGCCGCTGCTGATGGCTACAGCGGCTGGCCATCGGGATAGCCTCCTGTAGGTCTGGGACAAGCGGTCGGAACGCCGCTTTTTGGTCGACACCGGAGCCGATGTTTAGCGTCTTACCTCCGACGAGTTACGACATCCGTAACAGGGTACCGGGTCCCACCCTAAGGGCCGCGAATGGCAGCACAGTGAGTACCAACGGCACCCGTACGTTGCGGCTACAGTTCGGCTCCAGCCATTTCACGTCGGACTTCACACTGGCCGCCGTAGCCCAACCGCTCCTGGCACGGATTTTTTGCGGTCTCACAGCTTACTGGTCGACCTGCAAGGGAAGAGACTGGTCCACGCCGAGACCATTCAAACGTTCTGCCTGTGTGAAGCCCAGTTGCCGGCCCCACACCTAGACTCCATCACGCTGTCCGACAACGACATCACCAAAGTCCCGGCGGATTTCCCATCGGTTCTGTCACCGCAGTTCACGGTTGGCGAAGGAGGAGTTCAAGAGGATGGAGGAATTGGGGATCGTACGGCGGTCCGACAGCCTATGGGCCTCCCCCCTGCACATGGTGCCCAAAGCAACAGCGGGATGGAGACCATGCGGCGACTACCGCATTCTGAACAAGGCTACAACACCGGATCGCTGTGCTGTGCAGCACATTCAGGACTTTGTAGCAAACCTGCACGGCGCTTGGATCTTCTCCAAGGTGGACAACGTTCGGGGATAGCATCAAATCCCGATGCATCCGGACTACGTCCCCAAAACGGCACTCATCACCCTTTTCGGCCTTTTCGAGTTCCTCCGCATGCCGTTCGGCCTAAACAATGCCGCACAGACGTTTCAGCGGTTAGTGGACGAGGTGGGACGCGACCTGGGCTTCGCTTTCTTCTATTTGGACGACATTCTCATAGCCAGCAGCAGTCGTCAGGAGTATCTGTCCCACCTCCGTCAACTCTACGCACGACTGAGTGAATACGTCTTGATAATCAACCCGGCCAAAAGACAGTTCGGGCTCGACTCCATCGACTCCCTGGGCCACAGGATAACTAAACACGGTGCAACCCCTCTGCCCGCCAAAGCAGACGCGGTCCGACTTTTCCCTCGACCCAACACAATCAAAGGCCTTCAGGAATTCGTCGGTCTGGTAAATTTCTACCACCGCTTCCTCCCTTCGGCTGCCTAAATCATGCGCCCCCTGTTCGCCCAGATGTCGGGTAAGGGCAAGGACATTAGCTGGGACGAGGAGCCCGTCGCCGCTTTCATTAAAACCAAAGAAGCCTTAGCAAACGCCGCGATGCTAGTGCACCCCAGAACGGACGCCCCTACCGCCCTCACAATGGACGTGTTTAACACGTCATTTGGTGGAGTGCTGAAACAACTCATCGAGGGTCGCTGGCAACCCCTGGCGTTTTTCAGCAAACACCTACGACCACCCGAGCTCAAATACAGTGCTTTCGACCGGGAACTGTTGGCGCTATACCTGGCAATCCGGCATTTCAGGTACTTCTTGGAAGGTAGGCCCTTCACCGCGTTCACGGACCACAAGCCGCTTACCTTTACGTTCACGAAGGTGCCCAATCCCTGGTCGTCCCGCCAGCAGCGACATCTGTCCGACATCTCCGAATAAACGACGGATGTCCGGCATGTCTCGGAAAAGGACAATGTCGTGGCGGACGCCCCTCCCGTCCTAATATCCAAGCCCTGTCCCCGGGGGTAGACTATGAAGCGCTGGCGGAGGCGCAGCAGGCAGACCATTAGATGCCTGTTACAGGACTGCAGTCTCTGGCTTGCAGCTCCAGGCCCTCCCCGTAGGTCCAGGTGAGAGGACCCTACTCTGTGACGTCACCACCGGCCAACCCCGCCCCGTCGTCCTGGCAGCCTGGCGGCGGCGCGTTTTCGACTGCATTCACAACTTAGCGCACCCCTCCATCAGGACAACCGTCCGGATGGTCTCCAACAGGTTCGTTTGGCACGGACTCCGCAAGCAGGTCACTGAAAGGGACAAAACGTGCATGCACTGCCAAACTGCCAAGGTGCAGCGGCACACCAAAGCTCTGCAGCAGCAGTTCCACCCCACCCACCGGCGTTTCGACCACAATCATGTGGATATCGTGTGCCCCCTGCCAGTGTCGCGTGGAGCGTGGAACCTCCTGACTATCGTGGACCGGTTCACAAGATGGCCAGAGGCGGTCCCGCTCACCGACACCACCTCCGAATCTTGCGGCCGGGCACTGATCGCCACCTGTGTATCTGGCTTTGGTGTACCGTCCCACATTACCTCCGACAGAGGCGCCCAGTTCACCTCCAGCCTGTGGTCAGCTATGGCCAGCCTTTTGGGGACACAGCTGCACCATATAACTGCCTACCACCCACAGTCGAACGGCCTGGTGGAGCTGTTCCACCGTCACATGAAGTCGGCTCTCATAGCCCGTCTCAAAGGTCCTAACTGGGTGGACGAGCTTCCCTGGGTCCTGCTCGGAATCCGCACGGCGTCCAAAGAAGATCTGCACACCTCTTCGGCCGAGTTGGTCGTCCCAGGGGAGTTCATACCAGCCCCAGAGGGGCAAGAGGAAGAACCTGCATCAGTCCTGGGCAGGCTACGCGAGAGGCTCGGTAACCTGGCCCCCATACCCACTTCGCAGCATAGGCAGAACCCGACCTGCGTACCCAAAAACCTGCTAAACTGTAATTTCGTTTTTGTACGGCGGGGGAGAACATCGGGCACCGTAACAGCGGCCCTTTACGGTGATAAGAAACAACGGGCCCACATTCGTGCTGGGCATTGGGGGGAGAGAGGAGGTTTTCACGGTGGATCGACTCAAACCAGCCCATGTGGACGTGGCGCAGCCGGTCGATATTCTGGCACCGCGACGCAGAGGCAGAACTCCCAAACGGAGTCCGACCCAGACTGTGGACATTGGGTGGTGTATCGCCGGTTCTGGTGGGGGGGGGGGAGCGGGGTGGTGTTATTTGGCGACCCACTTCCCAGCGCAGTCGAGCCGGCTCACAAAGTGGCGCTCGCCGGCATTGATGCCAGTCCCAAAAAGGGCGCCAAGTCTGCTTCACCAGTAAGGGGAACAGCTCGCGCGCGGGACGGGACTGTGAAAACGCGCCCTCTACACTATTCCCGCACGGGGAGGGCGGGATCAGGAAGGCTTTAACGCGAGGTCGCGAAGTTTGAACAAAATCACTTTTGCAACTGCAGCTCATCGACTACGTGTCGTTATTTCAGTGCTGCGTGTAGCACACCGCTACAGTATAACGTTTACATTCATATTATGCGTACTTTGTTTTTTAAAGCTGCATCGGAATCGAGTAATCATGGATTCGTTCTCCATTACGCTCGTGGGTTGATGACTGACAATAAACAATCCCAACATTTGAGAATTGATGCAACACACACAAAATGCTAGTGGAACACAGAAGGTCAGGCAGCACCTATAGGAGGAGCAGTAGATGCTTGATGTGTTGCTTCAAGTTCCAGAATCTGCAGATTTCCTCGTATTCGAGAATTGATATCGGGGTGGAGTGACAGAGAGGGACCGACCGATCAGAGAGAGAACAATGAATGCCGACAACGCAGAAGCGAAACAATAGTCGGCGGCATTCCCTCATGACTTTTGTTATATTCCCCATTAGGCATGGAATTCTATCCCCCGTTGTAATTTGTATACCACATCCCTACTCTTGCCTGTGGGGTCTCTCTAAAAATCACATCAACATCTTTTACCCTTACAGTTCGTTAGCTCTACCCACAATAATACTACGCCCTATGACCCTGTATACCCTCTTTGCAATGATTTGATTTCATTTTTAGACAACAGAGCAACAGCACCCCTTCCACGTTCTTTCCTGGACTTTTGCTACAATTGTATCACTCACGTTAAGCTCCTAGCTATAATCTTCTTTCAACTATGATTCAGTTGTTCTTTCCACACCTTACACACATATGCCAATATGTAGCTCTGCGAGAAGTTCTTCCACAACATCCAGTAAGCAACGCGAATTGAAATATAACCTCTTCAGTCCAGTGTTCACCCATTTCAATTACGTCCGTCTTTTTAACTTGCAACTAATCTTCTTGACAGGAATGTTGTTCTATCATCAGCCTTTCTTTTCTAGCGGTCGCGTTACACATTGCTTCTGTTTCTCTAACAACGGTCGCATCTTTAGCACTATCACGTCGGTTCCCTGCCCCATACCATACCAAATTAAGATAAACTGACCAGAAAAACTCGAGCCAAACTGCCCGTTAGGACATTAGACCCCATGGGTTCAGGTGTAACTTGTCCCTTTGGTACAGATCGTACCTTCCCCAGAATCTCTTCCACAATCTCAAATACAATCTCATTTTGATGGTGAATGTAAATGAGAAAAACGGCAACAAATCGTCCCTGGGTTCGAGGACTCCAGGGATGATCAGCACTCTTCAAAGATTGTCTGTCTGGCGTCAATGGTCGCAGAACCAGGAACTGTGATAAACAGCAGCTGCTCATATGACAATCCTCCACCAGCTCCCATTTCTGCACGTGACCCTGATCGGTGCGGTGGAGCGGGACCAGTGGACAAAGCAAGTTGGCTAACCATACTCAAGTGTGATCTGCAGGCTAGCGGATGAAAGGGGCGACTTACATCACTTTTATTTGGTCTATCTGCACAAAAAAAAATTCCGGACATTGTTCAGTGCAGAAGTTAATAAAGAACCGAAAGTATGAAAGGAGGTTCACCTTTTATTTAGTTGTGCAGATAATGGAACACACAGCGGAATATAATAATATGGAGTCTACATCAATTACAGCTTTATTCGGCAGCTTCTTGTTCTGATCTTGCATACTAGTAATAACATAGCATATATAATTGTTGAAATATCTTGTCTGCATATAAATGCACATTTAACATATTTAAAGTGTGGCGCATGGCCTAGTGGGCAAGGCATCAGACTAGTAACCTGAGGGTCGCTGGTTCGAGCCTCAGCTGAGGCAGTGTGTTTGTTCCTTGAGCAAGGCACTTAACAACACATTGCGCTGCGACGACAGCGGTGCCAAGCTGCATGGGTCTTTCCCTTAGATAGATAGATAGATAGATAGATACTTTATTCATCCCCATGGGGAAATTCAACCTTTTTTCCAATGTCCCATACACTTGTTGTAGCAAAAACTAATTACATACAATACTTAACTCAGTAAGAATATGATATGCATCTAAATCACTAACTCAAAAAGCATTAATAATAGCTTAAAAAAAAGTTCTTAAGTCCTGGCAGTTGAATTGTAAAGCCTAATGGCATTGGGGACTATTGACCTCTTCATCCTGTCTGAGGAGCATTGCATCGATAGTAACCTGTCGCTGAAACTGTCTCTGGATGGTGCTATGTAGAGGATGTTCAGGGTTTTCCATAATTGACCGTAGCCTACTCAGCGCCCTTCGCTCAGCTACCGATGTTAAACTCTCCAGTACTTTGCCCACGACAGAGCCCGCCTTCCTTACCAGCTTATTAAGACGTGAGGCGTCCCTCTTCTTAATGCTTCCTCCCCAAAACGCCACCACAAAGAAGAGGGCGCTCTCCACAACTGACCTATAGAACATCTTCAGCATCTCACTGTAGACATTGAATGACGCCAACCTTCTAAGGAAGTACAGTCGACTGTGCTTTCCTGCACAAGGCATCTGTGTTGGCAGTCCAGTCTAGCTTCTCGTCTAACTGTACTCCCAGATACTTGTAGGTCTTAACCTGCTCCACACATTCTCCATTAATGATCACTGGCTCCATATGAGGCCTAGATCTCCTAAAGTCCACCACCATCTCCTTGGTGTTGGTGATATTGAGACGCAGGTAGTTTGAGTTGCACCATATCACAAAGTCCTGTATCAGTTTCCTATACTCCTCCTCCTGTCCATTCCTTACACACCCCACTATGGCCGTGTCATCAGCGAACTTCTGCACATGGCAGGACTCCGAGTTATATTGGAAGTCTGATGTGTACAGGGTGAACAGGACCGGGGAGAGTACGGTTCCCTGCGGCGCTCCTGTGCTGCTGACCACCGTGTCAGACCTACAGTCTCCCAACCGCACATACTGAGGTCTATCTGTCAAGTAGTCCACTATCCAATCCACCATGTGAGAGTCAACACCGGTGGCGTGGGGAGGAGAAAGCTTGCAGCTTGGGCAACTGCCGGTCTCCCATACAACCCTGCCCTGCCCAGGAAACTCGAGGCGTAGATCCATGGTCTCTCGAGACCGACGGATGCCACCACAACATAAATAAACATTTAAACGTATTGTGAAGAATGTTCCTAATAAATGCGCAGGTTTATTTTGATTCGACCTGGCTGTGCACACCAACAAAGAGCGTTATTGAACATCACAAATCAGATTAATTGCAGTTAGAAATAGTTGTTTTTAACCCGTTGCAGTCAAGCACATGCGGAATTATGGAATACACCATATGTTTGTATAAAATAAAATAAATCACGCTATTGTTAAAGATCTTGCAATGCTTTGCAAACATTGCTCCAAAATAAGAAAAGGAAGAGTTCTTTGCAAATGTAGACGGATGTAAAAACTGTCTTGATGAATTCGTCCGAAATCTCAGCCGATGAAACTCAAATTCATCTCTCCGACCTCATGGAGATCCACTCCCTGGATTGGAACTGTACAACAGCGGAAAGGAAGCAGAAACAATGAGTGTAATGCTGGAACTTCAGAAAAATTCCGGGCTCTTGCCTTTAATGAAAAGAGAGTTTTACACGTTCAAAGTTGGTCACTGCTCACGCTGATGTTGTCATTGCTTGTCTGGATCTCAGCTCACTCAGCTGAGATGATGATCTCACTGCAGGAGAAGCTGCCGACGTCATTACTATTCAACGCCCACAGTTGACCATGATGATAATAATGTCTTTTGGGCTATAAGAATGTCCTCAGTGATAATTTTACAGCGTGTCCTGTTCACTCACTTAACTGTATTTTGAAGACACCCATATTTAAATTCTGCCTGTCTGCATAGAAATTGTTACCTACCCGTGACACGTGACAGTGGTGTACTTGTCACGTGACTGGTGTTGAAGCTGTATTGGACTTGAGGTAATGGTCGTGATGGTGGAGTGACGTCATTTTCCCGCCAGTAGAGATCATGTGACAGGTTTCTTTTTTACAGGGTATAAAAGGAGGACCCCTTTTATGCCATGTTGACATCATGCCACTGCGTGATTTAATGTTATGATGCAGTTTAGTTGAAAGAGGAAGTTTTATTTAATGCCTAAAGTTTAAAAGGTCATTGCCAGCAGTTTCTTTATAATACTGCTAGTTGAGAATCAGTGGAGAGTGAAGATCGGAGTTCGGGAGTTAAAAGATCGAGGAAAGTCGATTTCGACGGTGAAACAGGTTCGACCTTGTTTGATACTCATACGGAAGAAATTCTTTGACTGTGCCCGTGTTAATCTCTGTGAATAATAGCAGAAAGGATTGGGAACAGTTTTGTAAAGGAAAGGTCAGTGCCTTTAAGCCATTACATATCATCTTCGTAAAATTCTTCGTGGGAAAAGTAGTCCGACTGGGAATCGAAGCAAAACGACGTGAAAGAGAATTTAAATCGTCTTAAAAGGTCTCTCCCTTAAATGGACTGTAAGCATTTTGAACTTCTGCAATACTAATTTGAAGAACTGTTTTTGCAACATCGCTTTAAGAACTGTTTAAGCTTCCTTGTTTTAAGAACTGTTTAAGCTGCCCCACAGCAGCTGATTTCCGGTTACCTGAGTGGTTTGTTTACTTTTGGAGGTTTGTTTTTCAGTATTTAATAAACGTGTTATTTGTTATAAAAACCCCTGCCTAACTCATATATTTATTGTTGCTTGAATCCGTAACAAAATAAACTGGAGATTTATCCAACTCCCCTGCCGTCAGCAGATCGCGATTACCTCTATCAAAGGCACCATAAATGCTGCATTGTATTTTGTTCATTACTGCCCCATATGACGGCGTAATGCAGCAGGTGGACAATCATTCCAGGTGCTACTGCCCTGCTGCTTCACCGCTCACCTCAAATGCAGGATCACAGCCTAAACAATATATCGGCTTTTACCCTGCGCGATGGGATAATTTTTGGACAATAGAACCGTATGAAGGGGTTGGTAATACAGCGGCATCTGAGGGAAAACATTTCCAACCATTTGTCAGAAGGAATCTCAAACGCACGGTAAAATGATTAGTGGTCGAGGATAATATTGCACAGTAGATTGAAAAACTTGCCAGACAGGAAAAAGAGAAGTAGTCTGAACTCTGGAAGGTTTCAACTATCAGAGGCGGATTTGATTTCTTGAATGGACCGGACGCAATACTAAATAATGCAGCCGTGAACCGTCGAAGCGAATCACAGGCTGTACACAATCAGAACCAGAAAGAGGTGTAAAATAACGTTAGAAGATAATATATAAAAGAGCTAAATTGAGAGGACAAAGTGCACAAAGAGGACAGCATGTGTTGAGGGAGTGTCTCTGTGTTCAATCTCCATTCAGAAACCTGATGGCTGAGGGAAATAAGCTATTCCTGTAACATCATTACAGGTCCAAACACATCACTGACCAGACATACAGAACCCCTACTAATCAAGAGATTGGAATACGCTGCGGTCGTGGAATACAAGTTGAGGTTAAGCGAAACAGGCAAAAGTGGTGCAAGAGAGGTTGTGAGGTTGTTCAGTAGCAGAAATAGTATTGGAGAATTTTGACTGTCAGTGTGTGGAATGTTGTGTGAAGCCATCAGAATTTAAACAGTGAAACAGTTGATTTAGTGGCGGATGGCTCGAAGAAAAATTAATGCATTTCTGTCTGTCTATACATATAAACGTGTGCGCTCGTGTCCGTTTGTCGTTTCCCACTTTGTCGGTCATGTTGCCAATTATTCAAGTAATTTATGTGTTTATGTAAGTGCAAATCTGAAGATAATTAAGGTGCGAATTTACCCAGAAGGGGCTCTGCGCGATTCTATATATGATCGGTCAGAGAGTGACAGTATTTGATGACTATGCAAACGTGAGAGATACAGAATGTGATTGAAGGTACGTGTGTGAGATAAGGTGCAATTGTGAGATGAGGAATATGGATTCTTCAAAGTTCAAATATTCACAGAAAAATCTTTAATCACAGTACATACATGTCAGCACATACAACCATGGTATTATTTTTTTTTCCTACAGGCACACTTGGCTAACCTATGGAACAGTAAGAGTAAACAGGATCAATGGACAACAAACTGTGTAAATCCAGATATAAATAAATCTCAATAAATAACGAGCATGAAATAAAAAGGGTATATTTAAATGAGTGACGTTATCCAATTTTGTTCAAGAACCTGATGGTTAACCGGTATCTGGTGCTCTTGAGCCTGGTGGTGCGAGTCCTAAGGCTCTTTTACAATCTAGCTGATGGCAGAAGTCTAGGCGCGGCCTGGATGGTGAGAATCCCTAATGATAGACGCTGCTATCCCACGGCAATGTTTTAGGAGGTGTGGTCAAAGTTTGAGAGGGATCCAGCCGAGATATACTCGACCGAATCATCCCCCACCCCCGCGTTGGATTTTCCGCTCAATAACATTGCTGTTCCCACACCAGACCGCAATGCAGCCAATCAGCACTCCAGATCCCTCAGTAGTTTGCCAATATTTCTGATGACATGCCGAATCTCCGCAGACCCATGAGTAAGTATAGGCGACGCCGCGCCCCTTTGCTACCATACCTGTATGATAGGTCCCGGACAGGTCTTCTGGCAGGATTTTAAGGTTTATTTGTGAGTGAAGTAGAGGAACTGAGATTGGATATGTGACAGGCTGCTTGTAAGTAGGCAACACCGAGAAGGTAGGTAAGGGTGTATATGCCCGCTTGGGTAATGGAGTGTTCATTAAACACAGAAGATACTGCACGAGAAATGGGTTATGTGTGCATGAAAGCTGGAAAGGGGACAGAAAAGAGTGGTAAAATATTGTATGTTATTAGATGAAGAACTTATGAAGTTACGCCCCGCTCCCTAATCAATAAATCAACCAACGCATCCTTACCTACCTCGCAAACGGATGTTCTATCCTGCCGTTCTAATACAATGAATTTTGCACTGGTGCGAGGAAAGAGTTAAATTTGATTCCTCTTTGCCATATGCCAAGACATGTAACAAAAAACGTCGATCTTTGTTAGACTTTTTTTCAGTCTATAAAGTGGGAATATTTTGCGAGAGTACAGCAAAGACCTTTGCACAGTGATGTTTTGCAACTCAGCGTGAGTACGTTTATAGACTGTACATGTCCATAGACGCACTTTCCCGATGCTAGATACGGAAGTCATGATCTATTCCATATAGACATGTTGTCCTGTTTCTAAGTGTTGTATCAAGTACAAAGTTTCCAAGAGATAAAATGGTACAGAGTCTGATACGGTAATACATAACTCCCGGGAATCTAGTAAAACGAAGGCTCATGAAGTGGGAAACGGGAAATAAACGACAGTCTTGGACAGAGAGAGAGAGAGAGAGAGAGAGAGAGAGAGAGAGAGAGAGAGAGAGAGAGAGAGAGAGAGAGAGAGAGAGAGAGAGAGAGAGAGAGAGAGAGAGAGATAGAGAGAGAGAGAGAGAGAGAGAGAGAGAATTTCGTATATTGCTTACATTCCAATATAACAACTTCACTCCTGTATTAATCAGCCTTTTCGATCTTGTCCACCAGTTACGTCGCAACTTATTCCACTCCTGTGGTTTTGCCCTGTCACCTGTCTGTCCTTCCTGACAGTCTTATTAAACGCTCCCTCTGCTTGCTTACCTACTGCCCTATCCTCCGTCCGATCACAGTTTCCCGTACCCCTCTGATATTCACCTGTAACCCTGCTACCTCTAAGCGAGCTGACTATCTCAGTGGCTCGACTGTATCTACTGAATCTCATGTCTACTTCTCTCACTATGAAATTCCCGACCACAACTGCAGCCCCCTTCTCTCCCACCCCATCCCCATCCCGTCTGAGCAATCGTGTCAGTTTCAGAGAAAGAGACCCGATCGCTGTCGCTACACTGGTAGCTCGTCCCTCCCCACAGTTTCTAAAGTGGTATACCGATTATTGAGGTGAATCACGGATGCAATCTACACTGGCTGCTCATTTCCTACCAGCTCCTGACTCACTCAGGTGTATGCCTCCTAAAACTTTGTGGTGATCATCTCCTTGCAGCCCTTATCTTTCAACTTCTCAGTGTTCCTTTTGACCTGACGATCATCGAGCTGCAATTCCAGTTCCTTATTGATTTCCATGAAGAAATGCCGCTCGGTGCACCTGCTGAAGTTGTCCTTATCCGGGAGAATATCACGGAATATCAACATCTCATAGAAAGGAAACACATCTGCAACGGGACCATCCGCAATAACAGAGGAAGAATGAATAATAAACTGATCAGATACTTGCTCGACAAAGCTTGTTCTCGATGAAGCCTTTCCATTCTAGCTAGAGAACATCTGCAGATGCTGGAAATCCGAGCAACACACACACAAAATGCTGGAGAGGCTCAGCAGATCAGGCAGCATCTATGCAAAATAAAATTAGTTGACGTTCCGGGACAAAACCCTTCGGCAGGACTGCAGAAGAAAAGTTGAGGAGTAGAATTGATTGGTGCGGAGAAGGCAGAGAGAGAGACACCCGGATAGGTGAAACCCGGATGAAGCAAAGAGCTGGGATTTGATTGGTGAAAGGGACAGAAGACCATGGAAAAAAGAAAAAAAAAATGGGTGAACGAGGAGCACCAGAGGGAGGGGATGGGCGGTCAATGAGATAACATAAGAGAGGGGCAAGGACATGGGAAATGGTGAGGTGGGAGTTTGAAAAATCGTCACTCAGCTCGGAGGCTACAAAAACAGAATATAAGGTGTTGTTTCTCCAGCCTGAGTATGACCTGATCCCGGCAGTTGAGGAGGCTGTGGATAGACAGATCGGACTAGGAATGAGAAGTGAATTCACTTGGGTTATCCCGCTGGTTCCGGCGGACAGGTCGTAGGTGCTCGGCGAACTGGTTTCGCGGTTTTACAGGAGCCCACACCGGGAGCACCGTACAGAGCGTCGCCTGATCTGAAAGGACAATTTGGGACCCTAACTGGTAGGGCTCGCTGTAGCCCTTGTTTTGTTTACAATGATAAGTGCCGGGAGGGAGATCAGTGCAGCAGAAAAACACCTCAAGAACGTGAGAACAGATTTATTCTTAATCACCCTCAAGGTCCCGGGAGTAGGCTCCTCTCTAAGTCCCAATTCAAATGTACAGTTGAACAAAAGCTGAAAGCCCTCGAACGTTCCGTTCGTAATCGAACTCACAGGCCTCTGAATTGCCTCCTGCCTCGCTCCCGATTTGATTGGGACATCGGAAAATTAAAAACACATATATAACTCCATAGGAATCATGTAGACCTCATAGAAACATCGTTGTGATAAAACCTCTGAGCTCAGTGCAGTTCATTTAGGAAGGGTGGGAAATGGAACTGGAAATCAATTTAGTGGCTGCACCTGGAATTTAGTTTCCTGTCCTCACCATTTCTCAATCGTAGTACAGTAAGAGTATTTACGAAAAGGTAACAATGAAGAAACCCGGCAATTTTTTTAATGCTCAGCACTACCCGTGAAGACTTTGGGGAGGATAAAAGTCTGACGGCGAGAGGCTGGGGGAGAGAGAGACGGGAAAGAAAGACGAGAAGAGTAGGAGGGAGAGACACTAGGGCAGCATGTAGGGAAGACGGTGAGAGATCGAGGTGGAGAGAATAGAAGAAGAGTAGGACAATGGGCTGAGAGGGACGGGGAGAGAGCAATGCTGTAGAGGGTGGCTGGGAGAATGAGAATCGGGGAGAGAGTCTTCAGGAAGACGGGGAATGAAACTGGAAGAGAAGAGACAGGGGAGAGAGAGACGGGGAGAGCGAGATTGTGGTGAGTGGAAATGGGGCAAGAGACACGGCCGAGAGTGAGAGAGACTTGGGAGAGCGAAACCGATTTGGGAGAGCGAGAGGGAAATGGAGAGAGATGTTGAGCAGACAAGGAGACCAGGGGCAGAGATAATGGAGGAAAACTGAGAGAAAGAGAGAGTAGGAGCGAAGAAAGTCTGTGTGGAGAGCGATCCAGAGGGGAGGGTGTAAGGGGCAGAGACCTTTGGGAGCGAGAGACAGTGGCTGGGGTCCCGGAAGATTGACTGTGGGAAGAGGGGGAGAGAGAGATTGGCCCTATCCCCCAGCTCACTTTGTGTGTGCTGACCATGATGACAATTTGTTACTGCATGTTTGCCTGAATGTGTGTCGGTCGCCTCATTGACTAAATCCCCAAAGGTTTTAACCGCTCTTTGACCTAAAGTCTCCTCCTCCTTGTTATCCACACGTCTGAGAATATTGCCATACCAACTTCCTAATATAATTCGCTCTATCAGTCTCTCTCTTGCTCTCACTCGCCTGCTGTCTCTCACTTCGGTTCTCTGTTGCGCTCCCTCCCGGCGCTCCATCACCGCTCAATTGCTGACAGCAGTCATAAAGGTATGTGCCTTTACGGTATCGTGATAGATGTTGTGAAGCCGTGCACCCTCCCGCTCTGGCAGCGGCTGTAGTAGTATCGGCATTCTTACCGTACGGGGTTTTGTGTTCTAAAGCTCAGTTAAAGTTCTCCAGCTGGAAGACAGTTGAAGGTGGCAGAGGGAATGAGAACCTATAGGTAGAGAAGGAGGAGAAAAAGAGCGTGTACGTAATGACGGGTCACAACAGGAGCAGGAGTGTTTCACACAGACGAAATTATACTCAGGGATGAGGCAGTGTTGTCAAAACCGGGAAGCAGGGGTAACAGGCTCGCCTGAACTTTCAATTTAATAAGAGAGGGAGAATTTATGCAAAGGAAAATTCTATGGATAATAACAAACATGGGCCGACACTATTCATTGGGATTCTGAGTTTGTATGTGTTGTTTTTGGTCTTCGAGGATCTAAGAGATTTTCTCATGTTTACTTTGAATTTCTGTTCATCACATTGTTTGTTTTCTAACTCTCTTCATAAAAATCCGATTCAATGGATATTTCACCGCATTCTTCAGTTCCTCTCTGAATTTGCTTTGAGTCAGTCCGTAAATACAAGTGTTGGTACAGGAACTGAGAACCTGCAGCATCGCGGAGATCTCTTCTGCGATGTAACAGGGGTCCGGGACAGAATAAAGCAAACTCATTGAAATTCGTTGACAGATATAAAATGCCACTTGTGTTACCCACAAGAAGATGAAACTACCGGATATGCTGAAGAACAAAATGATGGATTTGCGACGGTTCGCTCTCTCCCTGTCCGTACCATTCTCTCCACTCTTTTGTCCCCGGAGCCCCTTACGGGCTCGACTGGCCGCTAGAATCCGCCTGACAGTCAGTATATTGAACAGCAAAATCAGAAAGAATGGGGCACAAGGGGTTAAAATGTTGTAAAACAATTCAAATGCAGCCCGTGAGTGATAGTTTTCGAAACTCGATGTAAGAGCGCAATACCAGGGAACACTATCAATTGGTACCATAGACTCGTATATAAAGCCCCACGGGACACTCCCCAAACAGGTCAGCACACTCACTGTCCCGACAACCACAGTCGCCGTTCTCTGGGTGCAATATTTTGCTTTCAGCTTCTCGTAGCAAATAGCCACAAATCGATCGACAGTGAAAGCGACAGTCAGCCAGGCAGAGGTCGCAGTGCTCGCAAATACCAGCCATCCACCGAGACTGCACACAGGAGTGATGAAAAGGAATGATCGGCGAAAATAAAACGATGCAGTCCACCGCAGCAGCGGATCGGAGATAACGACCAGGAGATCGGCCACTGACATTCCCACCATGTAGCGAGTGACACATTTGGAGAGACCGCACTTTTCCCGGAGCAGGATCACAATCGCCACCAAGTTCGCTGGAAGAGAGAGAGAGGGAACAGAAAGTTGAAAGAAAAAAAAACTCATCACATTCGCTAAATTGTTACTACCAAAAGATAGTTTTTTTGTTGCACCTAACTCAGAAAACCGTTCAAGTGCAACTGCAGTCAATCAATTCGCTTAGTGTCAGCGGGCTGTGCAAACCCAGTATTCCCAAATACAGGGCATCTGCTACAAGACCAAAGCACAGAAACCAGAACATCAAATTATTGAACATAAACAGCTGGAAGAATGCTGTCTAACCCGTTCAGTTCCAGAGATGTTGGCCGATTCGCTAAATTCCTGCAGCAGTTTGTTTTCGATCCGGATGCCAGAATACACATTCCCGGTGTTTCCATTCCATTCCTGAAATGCAGAACACCGGGACTGGATAGGTGACAGTGGAAACCAGCGACAGAAGCGATCACAATATTATAATTAAACTTCAATTACCACCAACGGCAGGTGACACTGCGGCCTACCGGGAATTCCAAAGGCTGAAATAAAAGGACAGTAGACTTCCTCTATCTGCCAGATGAGAGAATTATCCATTTCAGTGAGAATGTACGAATTCTGTTACTCCCAAATCCACAGCTCGGGCAGACACTTTGAGCTGATTTCGTCAGAACGGCGCTGATTTATAGAAAGTATCGGTCTCCTGAGATATGGTTGCACCACTGACTAGCTTTCTTCGTTACAGCTACTTGAACAAATACTTTAATTTAAATCCATTGTCTCTGATGTAAGTATTCGGCCGACTGAAGACAACTGCACCAAAAATTCTTGGGCGTTGTCTAAGCAGTGATTCATCCACAGGAAATAATGCGGGAGCTCTAATGACAAAGACTGACTTCATCACGGAGCAGTCACGTTTACAGATTTCAGGGATTTGCTGACTAATTGTAGATCTGTAAACGAGGTGCACCGACACCGCCTGACGTACACCGAACTTCTGCCCCTGCGGTTTCCAATTTTGAACTGCCCTTCAGTGCTTCAACATCTTCCTGGCCAGATACAAATATGCACACAAACACATTCTCTCTCTCTCTCTCTCTCTCTCCACACACACACACACACACACACACACACACACACACACACACACACACACACACACACACACACACACACACACACACACACACACACACACACATACACGAAACATAGATACGAACAGAGATATAACAGCCAGATGAACGTCGTGTTAGCAACGGACAAATGAGCACGTTGCCGATGTAGAAAAAAAGACGAAAACATCTGCAGATGCTGGAAATCCAAAGCAACAGTCACAATGTTCTAGCAAATCTCTGCTGAGTTCATTCAGCATTTTGTGATTTTGCTGATTTAAAATAATTGTATAAACATCACAAATCTGTCAGAGGTGTAACGGAAATTGAGAAGAAATGTTTCAAGCTGCAAATAACTGGGCATACCGGAAACTAATTAAAAATTAGTCTCCCCCAGTATAAGAAACATCCTCTCCAAATCCTCTCTATCGAGGCAGTTCAATATTCGATAGGTTTCAATGAGATCCCTCTTCATTCTTCTAAACTCAAGTGAGTACAGGCCCAGATCCATTAAATTCTCCTAATTGATTAACACTTTTATTCCCATGGACCTCTATAGACCCTCTCCAATGCCAACACATATTTTCTTAGATAAGGGGCCCAAATCTGCTCACAGTGCTCAATGTTTGGTCTGACCAATGGCTATAATGCCCCAGGATTACATCCTTACTCTTATATTATAGTTCTATTGAAATGAAAGCGACCACAGACTCAGCCCTCAAGTCAACCATTAGATAATCCTGAACAAGGAGTCCCAAATTCCTTTGCACCTCTGATTGTTAAATTTTCTCTCCATTTAGAAAATAGTCTATGCCTTTAATCCTTCTACCAAAATGCATGGCTATATATACACTTCCCTACACTATATTCCATCTTCTCATTCTCCCTGTCTGTCTAAACCTTCTTCAGATAATTAACTTCCTGAACGCTACCTCCAACTCTTTTTGTGTAATACTGAAACTTGGCATAAAGCCATCAATTCAGTCACCCAAATCATTGACATATAACGTGAAAAGAATCGGCTCCGACAAAGACCCCTGTGGAACACTACTAATAGACTGCAGCAAACCAGAAAAGACCTCTTATTCTCACTCCTTCTCTTCTGCCAGTTAGGCAACCTTCTATCTATGCTAGTATCTTTCCTGTAATGCCATGGGCTCTTAATTTGCTAAGCAGATTAAGCGGCACATTCATGTGCGGCACATTGTCAAAGCCCTTCTGAAACTCCTAGCAATCAATATCCACAGATTTTTTGTTGTCTATCCTGCTTGTTCTTTCCTTAACGAATTCCAACAGATTTGTTAGGCATGATTCCCCCTGAAGGAAACCACTCTGACTTTGCCTGCTTTATCATGTGCCTCCCACTACACCAAAACCTCAATCTTAATAATGACCCTAATACCTCCAACTACTGAAGTCAGGATGATTGGCTAATAATTCTCTTTCATTTGCCACCCTCCCTTAAAGTGTGGAGTCATATTTGCTTTTTTTCCAATCTTCCAGAGCCATTCTAGAACATAATAATTCTTGAAAGATCATGACTAATGCCTCCACGATATCCGCTGCTACCTCTTTCAGAACCCGAAAGTCTAGTATATCTGGTCCAGGTGACTTATCTAGCATTCAAACGTTCGACCTCAAAAGCACCGTCTTCTTAGTAATAGCAACAACACTTAATTCTCCCTCCGATACTTTTGGATTTTTGACATACTCCTAGTGTCATTCACAGTGAAGACTGGCAGAAAATATGTATTAAGTTTGTCTGCCATTTCTGTTCCCCCATTACTACCTCGCCAGCATCATTTTCCAGTGGTCCGATATCCACTCTCGTCTCTCCTTTACTTTTTATATTTCTGAAAGAATTGTTTTGGTATCATCATATTATTGGCTAACTTATGTTCATATCTCTCTTTATAAATTATTGTTAGCTTTTTTAAAATCATCCCAATCCTCCAACTTCCCACAATTTTTACTGTATTTGTTTGTTCTCTTTTTTCCCTCTATGCTGTTTTTGACTTCCGTTGTCAGCCACCTTATCCTCCCTTTAGAATACTTGAGGATGTATCTATCCTGCGCCTTCTGAATTGCTCCCAGATACACCAACCATTGCTGTTTTGCTGTAATCCCTGGTACTGTCCCCTTCCAATTAAATTTGGCCAGCTCCTCTCACATGCTTCTGTTACAGTATCCCTTTTGTTTCAACTAAAATACTAATATATCTGACTTTATTTTCTCCTTCCCAAACTGCACAGTGAATTTATCATATTATGATATATGTCTCCTAAGGGTTCCTTTACCTTAAACTCTCTAATGAAATCTGGTTCATAACACAGCACTCAATCCAAAATTGCCTTTTACCTGGTGGCCCCAACCACAAGCGGTTCCAGAAACCCAACGTGTACGCTTTCTACAAATTCCATCTCTTGGGGTTCGGCAGCAACCTGAATTTCTCAATCTACCTGCATATTGAAATACCCCACGACTATTGCAATATTTCCATTTTTACATGCATTTTCTGTCTCCTGTTGTAAGTTGTACCCCACCACTAGGCCACTGTTCTAAGGCCTTGATATAGCCCTCATCAGGGTCTTTTTTTACCTTTGCAGTTTCTCAACTCTACCCACAAGAATACTCCATCTTCCAATTCAATTTTTCCTATTTGTAAGGATCTGATTTAATTTTTTACTAACAAACCCGCTCCATCCCCTTTACCTACCTGCTTGTCCTTTCTATACAATCTATCTTTTGACGTTAATCTCCCAACTATGATTTTCTTTCAGCCACGATTCAGTGATGGCCACGATGTCATCACTGCAAACTCTAACCTCAACCTCATTCCATATACTGTACAGTGAGCTTTCAAATATGACAGCTTCAGGCATATATTCCTTACTCTCTTCAATTTTGCCGCCAAGTTAGACTTCAACTCATCCCAGTGACTGCAACCTGCCTGTCCTTCCTCACAGTCTCACTACACACTGCATTTACTTGTTTACCAACTGCCCCGTCTTCAGATCTATCATTCCAGGTCCCATCCTCCCAGCCTAAGTAGGTTAAACCATCCTCCACAGCTCCCCCAAACCTGCCCACAAGGATATTGGTGCCCCTTAGCTTCAGGTATCAACTATCATTTTTTTACAAATCATAACTTCCCCTCATAGACTATTAGTTTCAAGAAAATTAGACCATCGTTGCTTAGCCTTCCCATGGGTTTCATAACTAGGGGAAATCAACAGTGTTAAATCACCATTAACATGGATCCTTAACATTCTGTTTTGAAACACATGCTGTTGATCTG
The DNA here is from genome assembly GCF_048418815.1 of Hemitrygon akajei. NCBI lineage: Eukaryota > Metazoa > Chordata > Chondrichthyes > Myliobatiformes > Dasyatidae > Hemitrygon > Hemitrygon akajei. The sequence continues at coordinate 5,226,995 of NW_027331948.1, forward strand.
ACGTAACTCAATCCCAGATTCTTCTCTCCTTCCGGTACTTTGCTTCATTTTTACTTTTGACTGCAAGTTTATGGAGTTTGGATGGTTGTTCCTGCTATAGGAGAGGGATGATCCTGTGCATCTGTTTTTCTTGCGCCCTTTCTCGGTTTTCTATTATTCATATAGTTTTTGCGTTTAAGGCACGTGTACATAAGGGAACCAAGGGATCAGAGGTTTCCCATCATTTTAAGTGCATAAAGGTGGACCAATCTAATGAAAACGTGTTTGCAATGTCGGGCATCATCTTCATTCGGTTAGGTAATAGTATTTAACTATTAATTCATAATTAATTCTACGTACATAAGATGATCTCTGTGATTCCTGTTTATAAATAAGTCTCTCAGCAATAATCTTGAAGTTTTTTACAACAGCTGGTCTTCTGTGTTCTTGCTGGTGAGACTTCAGTTAGAAATCCTTTATTGCTTGTTGCTAATATTTCTCCTTTTTCTCTTATTTTCTACGGTTAGGCCACTTCATTGCTAACTCAGAGGGAAAGGATGGCTAATTCAACGCAGACAAATTCATCTCTCAGCAACCTATCAGACATTCAAAGAGGAAGCGCTTACAAAACAGTTGAACTAATCTTCATTGTGATTGTAGCATTATCTTTGAGTCTGGTGACCATTATCGGAAACATTCTGGTTTTATTTTCAGCTTAGCCTGTGCTGATTTGATTGTTGGTGTGTTCTCTATGAATCTTTACACCATTTACATCGTCATTGGCTACTGGCCCATGGGCCCAGTGGTGTGTGATTTATGGCTGGCTCTAGATTATGTTGTTAGTTATGCATCTGTCATGAACCTTCTTATCATCAGCTTTGACCGATATTTCTGTGTGACAAAGCCTCTCAGCTACCCTGTGAAGAGAACCACCAAGATGGCACTGATGATGATTGCAGCTGCTTGGGTGCTGTCATTTATCCTGTGGGCTCCTGCCATTCTCTTCTGGCAGTTCATTGTAGGTGGGCGGACTGTTGAAGAGGGTGAGTGTTATGTACAGTTCTTCTCAAATCCAGTTGTCACTTTTGGCACTGGAATAGCATCCTTCTATCTACCGGTTATTACCATGACTATTTTGTATGTGCACATATCCCGTGCTAGCAAGAGTCGGATCAAGAAGGATAAGAAACAGCCAGAGTCAAACAAAGGCACCATTTCTCCCAGTCCAGAGCGAGGCAAAATAATGAAACCGAATAATAACAACATGTCAAGTGCACCTGATGGGTTGCAGAATGTCAAAGTACAAAATGGCAAGGCAGCTGGTGAAGTAATGACGGATCACTGTGGCCAAGGAGAGGAAAAGGGGGTCTCAAATCCCTCGTCTTCCCTCAGTGTCGTCCCTTCCATCCAGAAGGAGGAAGGAAAGATTGATGAGAGCACAAAGGTCTCCAGTGCACAAAGACATTTTAGCAACTGCAGCTCCAAGCTCTCCAGCATAAAGGTCGTCACGAAATCCCAAAAGAGTGACTACTGTGCTACCACAATTGAAATGGTGTCAGACAACAGCACCAAGAATGGTAAAGACAGAGAGCTCGCCGCAGCCCACAAGATCATTAAAATGACAAAGACCCCTGCTGAGAAAAAGAACGGAGCTGTAACCCGGGAGAATAAGGTGACCAGGACCATCTTGGCTATTCTGCTGGCATGTATCATCACCTGGACCCCATACAGTGTCATGGTACTCATTAACACTTTATGTTCAGTCTGCGTCCCTAACACAGTCTGGAGTATGGGATACTGGCTCTGTTACATCAACAGTACTCTCAACCCAGCCTGCTATGCACTATGCAATGCTACCTTCAAGAAAACCTTCAAACATCTTCTCTTCTGCCAATATAAAAACATTGGTGCACCAAGATAAAATCAACAACCTGCTCCTCTCCATGAACATTTTATACATGGTATAGATGACTTTCACAATGTTTATCATAAATGTATATAAGAAAAATTTTCAGCACGCTAAGTTATGGCTCAAATAGACATTATCTGTAATATGGTGAAAGCACACTTGTGTTCTGTCCACTTAATTTCTTATTTCTGTTTAAATGACGAGTGTGCTGATTATTATAATGTTTCTGTGTGAAATCGTAAATTAATCTGCCTAGATTTCAAATATAGTGCGTTCCAGTTAATTGGGGAACACGAGGAATTGTACATTTTGGCCCGATTAAATGGTTGCCCCAGTGAGCCGAAGTTTCCTGGAAATAGTTAACAAAGTATAAAAAAAAGACAAACTTACATATAAATAAGTAACGTACTATGTGTTTAAAGGAAATACAGAATAAATTAGAACACAACCAAAATCACTGCAGTATATAAAACTGCATTAGTTCCTAATTATTATGCTGGAGTTCATTAAGTGTACACTGACGTGTTCTTTTGATTGACTGTAAATAAATAAATTATCAGAGAAACCAAGTGCAGATAGTGGACAGCTTTCAAACAGTGCTATCGATGATTGGAACCTCCATATCCTCATTTTAATTGTGACATTCAAGATGATTGCTGATACCTTTAGATTAATCATCGTACCTCTTTGAATACGAACACACTCGTGATGCTATTTAAAACGGTTGTTTTAATAACAGCGTAGTGTATAATGGCCACATAACTTGCATCTGACTGACGCTAGTTAGAACCTATTTGGCAACAAATTCCTGACCCAATTAAGTAGCATAGTTTTCCTAATAAGCAAAGGAATGCAATTTTTTAGCAATTTATTTATTTATCATTAAGTATTGTCCTAAATGAGCAGTTTCCCCAATTAACCAATGGCACAATTAATGCCATTTGACTGAATTATAAAATTCAACATGGGCACATTCAAGGGGTAATGTTCATTTTTATAATATCACTCAGTATAAAAAATTGTATTCTGCCCTTTTAATAAACTTGTGTTTCTAATGGATACACACCTTATTACCTTTTAGTTATTAGTTCTAATAGGTTGCTTCGTAACTTAATCATAACTTGTCATAAGGGGGGCGTTGGTGGCGGACCCAAATGCAAGACACAGATACTAAGGGATTAGTAACAGGGCTAGGTTTGTCAAGAAAGCAAGGGAAGATAGGAGTGACTGACGCTGGACATTGACACAGGCCTTGGACGAGACTAGGATTCAGAGTCTGGGCTAGGACTTGGTCTAGAGACAAGGGACACGGACGTAAAACTAGGAATTTGGAGCCTGGGCTAGGGCTCCGAGCCGGAGACTGGACAAGGACCCGAAACCTAAGTCTTGACTCGGGCTCGGAACACGGATCTAGGCGAGGACAAACCGTGGCTGCAGGTCGTGGCGTGGCTATAGGACTAGACGTGAGAATCCAGGACAGGACGGCGGAACTCCAGCACTGGGCTGGGCGAGGTACAAGGACAGGACGAGGCACATGAACAGAACGAGAACATGAAGCGGATGCACCGGGAGCACTGGACGCAGTATGTCACAGCAGTTGACTCACAGATGAAGTGTCGCCTCACCTGGAAGGACTCTCTGGGGCCATGAATGGTGGTGATGGAGGAAGTATAACGGCAGGTGTAGCACTTGTTCCGCTTACAAGGATAAGTGCCGGGAGGGAGATCGGTGGGAAGCGATCGGGGGTATGAAACTGGGGAGGGGCGGAAATATGTTCTTGGTGGTGGGGTGCTCCCAGGACGGCATTCTAAATATTGGTGAGAACCGACTCGGACTGGGAGACCATTTCACTGAACACCTAAACTCTGTCTGCCAGAGTAAGCAGTATCTCCCAGTGGCCATGCATTTTAATTGCACCTCCCATTCCCATTCTGATATGTCTATCCACGGCATCCTCTACTGTCAAGATCATGCCACATTCAGGTTGGAGGAGCAACACCTTATATTCCGTCAGGGTAGCCTCCAATCTGATGGCCTGAACATTGACTTCTCTAACTTTCGTTAATGCCCCTCTTCCCCTTCTTACCACAACCCTTATTCATTCATTCATTGATCTGTCTATCTATTTATTTATTCATTTATTTATTTCCCCTTCCCCCTTTTTTTCACTCTCTCTTTTCACTCTCTGTCCCTCAAACAATACTTCTTGCCTGCTCTCCATCTTCCTCCGGGGCTCCAACCCCCTTTATTTCTTCCCAGCCTCCCGTCGCTTGATCCCCCTCTTTCTACAGCCTGGTATCCCTTTTGCCAATCAGCTTTCCAGCTCTGAGCTTTATCCCCTCCCCCTCCTGTCTTCTGCTCTCATTTCGGATCTCTCTTCACCCTCTCTCTATCAAATCTCCCACTATCTCTTCTTTCAGTTAGTCCTGACGAAGGATCTCGTCCCGAAACGTCGACTATGCTTCTTTCTACAGATGCTGCCTGGCCTGTATTGTGTGTGTGTGTTACTTGAATTTCCAGGATCTGCAGATTTCCACGTGTTTGCATCAGACATCCATTGTGCACCACTGTCGCATTAACCATCGTCCCATTGATCACCGTCGTCAACTAGGTTCATAATTAGCATTCATACTCTCAGTAGCACAGTTGCACAAGTGTTAAGTCTTGTATCTATTGTTCACAGGTTGCACACAATTCAACAATGACAGACACAGTATTCAAATAGTCTTGTAGAAAGCAGAATAATTCATTCCCTCTCATACGATCCGGGGTATTAGACAGGGAGCAGTAGTTGGAATGGCTGAGACATTGCATCACATGTCCTCACAGAGAGGCGCTGTGTCTTGTTAGTGGGAATAATCTATTCGGTCAATGGTTAATCCTCGGCTGAATGCCGAACCCTTCTCGAATTCTACTTCTCACTTAATCCACAAAATCTCCTGTTTTACTGAATGTATAACTGTTTTACCAATTTTTTAAAAGAAAAATACATCTTTTACATTTGCCCGTGTCCATCAAAACTTTGCTACTCCTGTGGGGTCCATTTCAGCTGGCCAGGAATCACACTCTAGTAAAGTGGTGATGGAAAGGAATTTAAATGATGGCACCGAGTCACTTAGTCTGTAATAAAATCGAGTACATTATTTAGAGATGGGTTCAGCGGTGTACCTTTGCATGTGGAGTGTCTCTGGGCCTGCAGCCTGTACCTTGGGCTGGGAATGTTGGAATAATTCAGTAGATCACAGAAAGGTTCGAGAAAAGGGGAGTTAAGTAAGGACTTTCGCGGATAAGAAGGTTAAAAAGGTGAAATTCTTGATTCCAGAAAACATGTGAGCAATGTCGAAGAGCATGGAGGAATCCACATTAACCTTGCAAAGAGATTGGAGCCCATCCACTGCTTCACAGTATGCTAAGGAACCTCATTTTGGGTTGAAGACCCAGTGCCTTGCAGATGATAACTCAGATCCCGATCCCGCAGCAGAGGTAGACTCCAACCAAGTGTATGTGTGTTGATGTGAAAGCTCAGATTTTCACTGTCTAAACTCAGGATTTGGCCAGCATGGTGGGAATAATAATGTTCAAAAGCAATGACAGGATGTTGTAGCAATACAGCAATCTCATCTCGTTCACAGTGCTGGGGTAGCTGGACTGTCATGTGGAGGGAGCAGCAGTGGCATTGTGCAGTAAAGACTGCATTCATTATCCCACCATTGTCATTCTGCCAGTTGTCTTGTCATTATGAGAAAGGATATCCCAGCCTCACAGGATAATCAGGAGCCCTTCTCATCAGAAATGATGCCTATCTTGAAGGGAGGGTCCAGCTCAGAGACAGCCTTCCAGACCCACAAATGCACACTAAAGCTATTTACAGTCTCCTTCACTAAAGTTCCTTACATTCAGCCCAGCCAGCCCTACCGCTGATATTGCTCTGCATGAATCTCCTCCCAACTTTCTTCAATAATTACATCAAAGGTTCAAAGGTCGAATTTAATGTCAGAGAAATGTATACAATATACATCCTGAAATGCTTTATGTTTCCAAAAATCCACCAAAACAAAGAAGTGCCTCAAAGAATGAATGAAAGTTAAACATGAAAACCCCAAAGTCCCCCTGCCGTGCATAAGCAGTTGCAAGCAATAATTCCCCCTCCCCCACCGACAAAAAAGCAAGCATCGGCACCGCCACCAAACAGTCAAGTGTGAGCAAAGCAATAGCAAAGACACAGACTTGCAGTTACCCCAAAGACTTCGAGTTTCACCCAGTCTTCGACATACCGCAGGTTCTGTCTCTCCCTAATGAGGGAGAGGGAGGTGTCTCCATCAGCAGACAAATGTATGTTCTTCCTCACAAACTCTATTCAGTCTCCACTTAAGTGCGTCTGTATTATGTACTTAAGACGCCTTCTGCCATGGCAATTTTGATTTCTACCTTCTTACCTATCTTTGGATAAGTAAGTTAGATTTTTATGGTGACTAACTTGTTTTGTTGGCCTCCGTCCGCTCCAGCTGACCAATGGAGCTATTCTGTCGCCATCCACTTAGGTAAAGTCACTAAGGGTAAAAAAGTGTTCTTATTCCACTTGCCAAGATTGGATTGATAAAACCGGTTTGGAATATTTATTTTGTATTGGCTTGTATTTCATGTTGCAGCTAAATACGTTTTTACAGAATAGTGAATGAGGATGTGTTTTACTGCTGCAGTTGGATGAATTGGTACTGAAATGGATGAGCATTCAACCTGGCCAAGCATTCTGCTTCTGTTTCTCTTTCTTCTTGTTCCAGTTCTGCTTCTGAACCCCCAACCTCCCCACCACTTTTTCTTAGCGTCCAGCTGCTTGACGGGGAGCTGGTTAAAAAAAGCAGAACCCCTGTAAAGGGAAGCCAGTGAGGCACACAGCAGAATTCGAGCCATAGAATCATAAAGAAATACAGCACAGAAACAGACCCTTCAGGCCATCTAGGAGGAGGTGCGAACAATTTAAACTGCCTACTCCCATCGACATGCACCAGGAACACAGCACTCCATACCTCTACCGTCCATGTACCCATCCAAACTTCTCTTAAATGTTCAAATTGAGCTTTCATGTACCTCTTGTGCTGGCGGCTCGTTCACCACTCACAGAACCCACTGACTGAAAAGTTTCCCCTCATGTTCCCCTTAAACCTTCCCCCTTTTTCTTCTGCTGTGATTTGCAGAGGTCCACCTGGGAGGTGTGGTGAGAACAATCTATGTTGCAGCTCAACAGTTGTTTGCCAGTTCACATTTTTGTCTGGTAGCCATGTGGCATTTGTGTGTGCAGGAATCCCTGTGTTGCAGAACATGTTGTAGGGATTAACCCTTGAACTCCCATAACTGTTTTTTGGTTAGTTGTGTTGGTTCAGCTGCAGGCTGCAGCAGACCATTATAGAAAACAGCCTTTGGACAGCTCCAGGCACCATCATTTATTTGTGTCAATTCACTGATTGGTCGTCCACTGTCTGGTCACCAAGAGGGTGTTAATTCCTTTTGGTCAAGTTACACCTAGATCAGGGGTTCCCAGCCTTTCATATGCCATAGGCGTATCCCATTAAGCAAGGGGCTTGTGGATGCCAGATTGGCATCTGGAGCTTTAATATGATATCTGCAGAGTTGTGGTCTGATCACCCTGCACAGTGACGAAGCTTGCGCAAAGCTATTCACAGATTCCATTCTTGCTTCTCTGGCATTGGAGACTCTCACTTAGGAAGGTGACAGCCAGTGTATTGTCTCTTCAGGTTTGAGCTTCTAATTATGGCTGGAGAAGGTGACAGTTTTGAGTGAGACTGGTTCTCTTACTGAGTTTCAGAGAATTGCTGTATGAAAGCCCTTCTTCTGAGAGACTTCCCTCACTGTCTCCCGCAGCTTCCTCTCTCATCAAACAACTTGTATTTCTCTCCATGTTCTCTGCTCATTCTGCATACAAAAATAATACCACGCTCTCCCCCCCACACCCCACCAACATTATCTGGGAGAAACAGGTGCCTACAAAAACCTTGAATTCAAGCCAAAAGCTTAGTAGCTTGGCACATCATTCCCTGTACTCTTCCCAAGTGTAAACATTAGAAACGACCAAACCTTTGTGGACTTCCAGTTCACGAATCAGAAATAAATCAAATCTCTCAGCGTAGTCTCAACTAAGCTGGGATTTTCAAAAAATGTCTGAGTATTTCAAGATAGCCTGCTGTGCTAGAAGTTGTAGTGTTATCAGTGCAGGTGTCTTAGGATAAATAGGAATGCATCACTGCACTGTATACACACTTATCACAATGACGAAAGGAATGAACCTTTATATCGGTAGAGCTGTCTAAAGGAATGAAAGATTTTATTGCCATTGCACATCAGGATATTTTGAAATAGCTGTCCAGTTTTGAAAAGAAAAATCGGTACCGAGGAGTCTCGAAGCTGTTGATTGATTTCTGCTTGCTGTAAATTGGATGTCTCAGGAGCTTGTTTGTTTCTTGAATTCTTAGACTTGGGCTAGTGCACAGGGATTGGTGAACTTGTGTTTTGTCTTTTATTTATGCAGAAACCAGTTCATCCCAGTTATGACGGGGATTTAGAGCCATTCTTCTTTCATGATGAAGAATGAGGTGAGGGCCTGGAGAAAGAGGGCAAGCAACTCAAAAAGGGAGAGGAAGGAATGAACACTAAAAGGCTTTGATAACTGCAAGGAATATTCAGAAGCAATTCGTCCACCTAAACATCAAGAAGAAACAGTGTATCAGGTATCTGTGTATCAAGAGTTATGTTCTCCCTGAAACCTGCCACCTGTTCCAAACATACATAAAATTGTTATTGTTTTCAGTTGGCAGTGAAGGGACTGTACCTTTGTCATGCTGCAACTGTATGGAATTTTAATACCTACATATATTTGAGCTCCATTTACTATACCTCAGGAAGAGATGCCACATGCAACATAAATAATAAAGTTGCTATTATTTTAATAAATGTATTCAGAAAGATAATCTACCTTAAAGTCTGCACAGTTAATTTATCTTCTTCAATAAATATTGAGAGGAAAACTAGTAACTTGACTGTATCCTTACTCAATATCCTACGTTAAGATTTACAGCTCAGATTTATGGTCGAATAAGTAGAGAATACCACAGTATTTGTTGATCATGTCTTGTTTTAGAATATCAAAAACAAGATATCTTTTGAACTATTATGCTTTTTTAGATTTTGAACGCTGGATGCTATGCTGAATTGTAGGTTACAAACTTCCCAATACCATTGATCAGCACACTCTTAATATATGTAATTATTTACCTTCTATGATTACTGCCTTGCTCTTAGACAAGGTCATTTGCAGAGTGCTTATTTCATTCAAATATGTATCAAAGTGGAAATGCTTATCCATCGGGTCAGTGCCAGTGAATAATTAACAATACCTTACTGTTAAATTTTCATGGGACAATAGGGCTAAAGTAAGGTGCCTGTTGCATCTTACTTTCCACATCATTGCCTTCATTTAGTTTCTCTTCATTGTGATTGAATGAAATGAATGTAAAACTGACATGTACCACCCTCATCTGATGTCTCTCTGACTTCTATTAACGTCATTTGACATATGTGTTCGTTAATACCTTCAATATGCATGCACAGAAACTGTATGGACTTCTCATTTTATTGAAGTATCATTATTTGAAATGACTGCCTTACATTGTGAATCCGTGAATGAGGCAAAATGTTCAGGATGGATTTTGGTCACTGTGGTATGAAACTTACACCATGTTCTGGTTAAGAGATGCAGATTAATTACAGCGATGCAACCCTTGACTAGTGATCGTGTTTGTCTTAGTGATAGATCTATCAGGCAGACCTGTTTCGTCAACATGGTGGTGTACATAATTGAAATATAATTCAGTGAGGAGGAATGGATCTGATGTCAAACTGAAATGCTAACATCAATCCAGGAACTAGTAACCAACTAATCTGTTATTATCTGTTAGTTGATCTCATCCGTCCACTCCAGGAACTGGTTTCGCATGCCGGGGTAGGCAACTCCCTATTTTACTGGGGTTGAAGTTTCCTGGCTACACTCAACTGGTTTAGCCCGCCTGTCGACGCAGTGTACTAGGATGTTGCCACTGTCACATGCAGACTGTTACTTCGAGCCACCGGTGAGTTCTGGATGGCACCAAGGGACGAAAGATGTACGAGCTGCCACTGTGTGGAGCACGAAAAGCCCGCCACCAGAAGTGCCTAACCAATTAATGTTTATAATATTTTTAAATAAAGGGTAATAGAGTTTTTTGTACGATTTTCATAATCATTGCTGGTATCTGTTTTCTGGTTGTGATTCTGTATATTCCATAAAAATAGTCTCCGTGCCTATATTAAAGAATAAGATTTTCAGTTTATCGCCAATGGACGGATATGAATCGATATTAGATCGATAAATGGACCTTTAACCAGATAGACTGAGAAGGATACATTTAGGAGACAGATAATTTGATTCCCTTCCTGAGCTGTGAGGAGACAACTGGGTTATTTCCCTGCTTCGAAGGGATCCACTACTGCAGTGAACAGAACTGTCAGAGCTCTACAGGCACATCACTGACGAACCCGGTCAGTGCTTAATCTGACATACCACCGGCCACATAAATAATGTCACTACTTGTCCAGTTTCCTCAATTTTGCAATGATATTATCACAGCTCATTCGGTCCCACCATCTCTCACAGAACATATCACTGCTTATTCAGAACCATCTCTGAAAATACTGGTAATTTCATTGCTCGCAGTCTCATGATGGACACAGCGAAAGTAAGATGCCTGACCATAAGGACATAACATATAATTACATCGTTCTTTACAAAAAAAGTGCCCCTCCGCACAATCACAAAGTTTGGGTCGATACCCTGTCATCACTGTCCACACAGTCAGTGAGTATCAGAACATACAGTTTATGTCTTTATTTCTCAAAGCCGGCTCCCTTGCAGCGAATAAAATGCTGATGACGCAGCAAATTACAAACTGGAGAATCAATACCTCAAACGTGCAATCAATAATGTAATTTATAGTGCCCTGCACAGCAGCAGATAACTATGTGACGTGAATAGAACTTCCATGCAATTATCGTTATGGACTCGGTTTACAGGTTCTACAGTTCTGAGGAGAGGGATGAACTATCCATGTACCAACGAGTACCCGAGCATCAGTGGAACATAAAGTCATTGAACCTCGGCTTTTGTTATTATTGTTGTACTGATATTAGGATTGACCCGGTTGTTAACGAGAGATATTCACTCTTTATTTACTCTATCATCACATTGGGCCGTGTTTATATATCGAGACACGGGCACATTTATATTTTCGTATGTATAAATTAAATTCGGCGTCCTTTATTTGTAAGTCTTGTTACACACTTTTACTTAGTCTGTCCGCATAAAATGAAATCCGGATATTGTTCAGTGGGCTCGCGGATAAAAAATCCTCATACACAAAATCAGTTATAGCTGTGTTCAGTCGAGTCAGATAATCTGAACCACCAAGAATGTATAGTCTTTATCACTGACACCTTTACACAACCAATATGTTTTTCACTGAGGTCTCATACCAAGAATAGAATAGTAAATATAATTGTTAAAATACCCTCTATACATGTAAATATACGGTAGGTTTTCTTAAACCTTTGGGAAAAATGTGCTGTATGCTGGAAATAAATGTTTATTTTTTTGTTGTTTCAAGCAGGTGGTGTAGAACAACAAGAGAAAATTATTGCACATCTCTTGTCCGATTAATCACAGTCCAGATGAGATGAAGTTAACCCCTTACAGTTTGGCACTTGCAGAATTACGAAATACGCTCAGTTATATGTTTGTGTACAATCACATAAGACTGTTTTTTTTCCGAACACATTTTGTCAAAATTTGTAAATATTGCTTGACTGAGAGGAAAAACTCCAAGGAAACTAATAAAGAGGCCAGGTCACCGCAGATGAGCAGTAAAGTGAAACACAACCAAATGAATAGGCACAAACTGTAGAAGGTAACAGGTGAAACCAGAAGGAGGAGGAAATATCCTTCTTGTCCAGCTTTCTGTCCATTTTCAACTTCCGGACACAGATTGTCATCTATAAGACTAAACAGAATACGGTGCATTTACACTGAAGTCCTCTGACGTTAATTTCTATGACCTATCCATTCAAATTTAAATCTGGACGCTTGTGCGGATCAGTTGAAACAGAATCGGAGGTTCATAAACATGTGCCAGTTGTATTCACTGGCTGGAGTTGTGGCCCGATCGGGGAATCGAAAAGTATTGTTACTGATTCACTTACTGTGTAATGGTGTGTGCAGCTTTATGCTGGATACTGCACTTTTCTGCGGTTTCGTGCCATGAGGAATATTTCAAGTATGTTTGAATGTATCCTGTGTCCGACTAAGCAGACATTTAACAGGTTGAAACACATTTTCTGAATATTTTGCAAGGTGTGTGTCTGCTTCGTTGTTCCTACATGTTTGTGTAGAAAAGCAAGAAAGGCTTATTGTGCATGACCGATGAGATTAACAATATTCGAGAAGATATTTGGTCAACGCGCTGCTGTTCGCCATTACAGGCTCACGTGGTATTTATTTTTGTAAAATGGAAAGAAGTTCAAATTTCGAAGGATTTTAAAAACATATATAAATGAGTCTGTTGTTCCAATAATTGAGAAATAAAGAACCAGAGGATTTTGCATTTTCAACATTTCTGGACCCAACAGCCGAACCCCCATCTCTGTCACTTCCTGGACAGCCACAGCTGGAAAAAGGAACCAAGCAGGCACGAAGGACACAAACTGATTGCAGTACGATCACAGGCGGAGCTTCGTCGTTCAAATAGAGATGTCAGTTTGACACAGAAAATAGTTTGTTTTATTTTGTAATAACCTCAGCGACAGCACTGATGTTATCGCTGCCTTTCCAGAACAATTACTGCACACACTGACAATGTCACTGCTGACCATGCTGATGACGACATTAGTAATGCAGGCCCATCACTGACCCCACTAAAATATAGTGATCTCTCTGCAGACTTACCAGTGTCGGGTTAGGCAACCATGAACTAAAGAAACATTGATTTCAGGTGACATGAAAGGAGATGGGCCCAGCCATCCCGCCGGCTACATGATTTTGTTGTTGAGGCCCAAACCGAACGCACACCTGTCTCATCCTCTGATGACCTTTGTAAGCACTGTTTCTATCCAGTTATAGACAGACTTCTGATTGAAATGAAAAGACGGTTCTCAAATGAGACTGGGGGTGTTCTGACTGGAGTGTCAGCATTGAGTCCCAAATACAAGCTCTTCCTAGACAAGAATTGTCTTTGGCCAGTGGCCCAATACTATAGAGTGACTGAAGTGAACCTGACTGCAGAGCTACATCAGGTTCGGCGGCTGCCGGAAACAAAACAAAAGCAAGGACAGACGGTAAATGACATAGTGGAATTTCTAGCTCTAATGAGATGCTACCGCGATGCATTTGTAGATTTATACAAACTAATCTGCATATTACTGACTGCCTGTGACATCTACCTTGTGCAAGAGGACTTTCTCTTGCCTCAGTCGCCTCAAAAACTACTAAGGGATAGCAGCGGCGATGCTTGGAACAGCAGCTTGGCCCTGTTGGCCATGAACAGCCGGAAGACCAAAACACTTGGTATCCAGCAAATCATTGATGCTTTCGCCACCAATCACAGCAACAGACGGAGTGTGCTTCTCTGAAAACATCAATGGTGATTGCCGTTGATTTCTTTAAAATTTGGGCCGAGACTAATGCTGATTACAAATATTATTTTGTGGTGGATGCCCCATAGTACTTATGTTTCCTGCAAATGCTAGAATGTTACTTTTACTGCAATTAAGCCTATTGGTTTTGCTTAGACTTCCAAACGGTGATTCTGTTGATTTTTGTTTTAAATTCAGTAGCCAAATTAATTGAGGTATTGCATGGTTAAAATACGATTTGTCCAACTAGTGGTAAAGCCCTGCATCTGTTGCTTGCCTTATTTGTCTTTAATAACGGTGTATCTTTGCCATTGTCTGTCTATGCAATGCGAATAGCAGTGGACCTTGTGGGTTAATGTTGTGTTTTTCAGTTGAAAAACACTCATTTGACGCTAATTGCGGGATTGGAGCGTGATTCATATTGTGCGCTGTTGGTTTGTTTGTTTATGTTGTGTGCGGTCCGGGTTGTCCCGGTGCTGTTGACACTGTCACAGTTCACTTCTATACTAGATCTATCAATTGTCACTTTTTTGTTAATTAATAGATGAAAATATAATAGGCACTTAATAATTGAAACTGACTTTTGAACGCCACACGTCTGGCCTTGCGAATACACATTACCATCCCTTAGCACCATCATTGAATAATTCAGCCCCACTGTAGAACCAGCAAGAAAAAATGTCTGACGCCGCCAGTGGGAAGGATGATTATCACGAAGACAGTTTCGAGCTTGGGCGATTCTGGATAAGGGGTGGAGAGGAGTGAGAACATGGAGACGAGAAGAGAGGTGGTCACCGAGACGGAAAGAGTTGAATATTTCCGAGGACTGTATAATTGTGGAGCTGTAGTTCCAGAATGACTTTCGAAAAGGAAAGTCCTCCAACCTGTCATCGTATAAAGCCGTTACTCTGGCACATACTTCCCTTTCCTCCCACATCAAAGACTTCCTCCACCCCTCCATATGGTCTCTCTCTCTCCCACGTCTCTTGTCCAATCCCGGTCTCTATTTCGCCCCAACCATCAGCCGTTTTCTCCCGACACACCCGCTCACTCTCCGCCAGTCTCTTTCTCCCCTCCCCATCCTCTCAAGGTCCAAAGTCAAGCCCTGCAGTCACTCTTTCCCACCTCTCTCTCTGGCCCAGTCTCTCCACGCTCTCGCTCGCTCCTCGGCCAACTTTCACCACTTCGATCACCCTCCCCATCTCAAAACTCTCTCATCACCCCATTTCTCTCTGCACCCACAGCCCTCTCTCCCATCGGTCTCGCACTGTCCCGTCCGTATCACTCCACACCAACATGTTCTCTCCAGTCTCTCTTCTCGGCAACTCAGTCTTTCATTCTCCCAGATTATCTGTCTCTCCACACTTTCTTTCTTCCCCTTTATCTCTGTGTCAATATCCCCTTCTTTTTCACTCTCTCCCTCTTTCTCTCTGCCTCAGCCATTCCTATCCTCTCCAAACTTTCCCAGTCTTTCTCCATTATTCCTCTTTCGGTCTCCCCTCTTGCCCTCACGTTACTCTCGTCTCTCTGATCTAGTTTGCCTCTTAACACTTTTTCTGTCTGCAGCCTTCAGTCCATCTCTCTCATCATTATTCTCTCTCTCTCTCTCTCTCTCTCTCTCTCTCTCTCTCTCTCTCTCTCTCTCTCTCTCTCTCTCTCTCTCTCTCTCTCTCTCTCTCTCTCTCTCTCTCTCTCTCTCTCTCTCTCTCTTTCTCTCTCTTTCTCTCTCACTCTGCCACCCTTCCTCTCACTCTTTCTCTGTACGATCTTCCAAATCCTTCACTCCTTGGTGGCCTCTCTAGCCCGTCTTGCCCACTTCTTCTCTTCAACGTATCTCTCTCCCAAACAGTATGTATTTCCTATTCCAGTAACACTCTTATTTCTCAGTCACTCTCCGCCCATTATCTGTACTCCAGTCCTTACCCCAGTTCTCTCTTGCTCCCAGCACTCGCACCGCAGTCACCCGCTTCACTTTTTCTCCAACTGTCTCTCACATACTCCGCACAGCCCAGTCCTTCTCCCTCTTCAGCTTCTCCCCAGACCCTTTTTCCCAATTCTCACTACTCTGTCTCTCTCTCCCCACCCATCTCTTCACGTCTCTCTCACTTTCTCTCTCCCCACCTTTCTTTGCCCCGAAACTCAATTCTCCTCCCTGCCTCTCAGTCCCCGGCGGCCCTCTCTTCCCACGACCCCCTCATCGCAACTCTCTTTCTCTTCCGCCCCTCTCTCCTTGCGTCACTCATTCGACTCTCCCTCCCCAGTCGTCTCTCTCCGGATCCTCTCTCTGCAGTTCTCTATTTACCCATCTCTTCCTTCCTCGTTCTCTCTCCCATGTTCATCTCACTTCCCACCCGACTCTCTCCGCCTTGTATTTCGCCCCTTATGTCTCACTGTATGACATTCCCCCTCGCTCTCAATTTCTCTATCCATGTCTCACCTCTCTCTTCCCACTCGCCCTCTTCATTTTCATTCTCTCCCCTCTACCTCCTCTTTCCCACCAATCTCTGTCTCCTCTTTTCCTTGCCCCAATGAATGAACAGGGATTGATTAGAATGCTTGATATAATGGAACTCTTTTGGGCAAGCGATCATAATTTGTTAGAATCCACGCTGAAATTTGAGAAGCGATAGCTAAAGTGAGATGTACCTTAGGGGATACACATCCAGAAGTAAAGTGCTTTTGTTCTCCTGTCAAAATAAAATGCTATGCTAATGCTGACATCGTTAGGGAAACGTTGGTTTTTCAGAGACATTGACGCGCTGTATAAGAATAAGATGGATGTGAATGTAACACCTAAGAAAGGTTTCACTGCTAATGTAATGGTTTCTCTGTAGCAGTGTTTGGTGTATGGCTAGAGACACCGGGGGCTTTGGAATGTGCGCCGTCCAATGAAGAGAATTTTTTTGTTGTGTGCTGAGTAGCAGGTGATCTAGGTCTTTTCTTCGGCAGACGTCTGAATGGAGCAGAGGTCTGAAAGGAAAGCTCGTAGCAAGCAGGACGGAATGGACTTGGATTTTGGTCGGGAGTCGACTAAGTCTGTGAAAATCGATGGAGGGCCAGCGGAAGAGAAACCGTGAACTCCAACATGTGCACATTGGACTGTTTCATTAAAATGGGCCTTGCTTTTGTTTTCTTTACAAACCCTATAGAAAAAGATAAAAATTATAAAGCTAAATCGTTTAATAGCATATGGTGCACTGCCTTTTAATTCGTGGTTCTGATTTGTGACGGTAGAACCAGTTACGCACCATCCACCCAAACAAAAATATTTTCACTTCAGATAACCTACGGTTGACGGGGCCAGAGACTGTCTGCCGAGACTAACGCCAGCCGAAACTGACGGTTACATGTATAACAGGTATAGACGTCATGGAACAAATGGGGTTCACAGGAAGTATTGGAAATGCAGAGAATTCTTAAGATATGTTCTTGTGCCGCGTCTCTCCTCACTGTCATGCACACCGATGACCGCTAGTTCTGTAGTGTCAAGATGGAAAACTCTGCGACCGCCTCTGAGAAGCACTTAGATATTTTGTTTATTAATCAATAGAATAATTGACGTGAGCGGATATTTCGCCGCGCTGACGAACTGCTCTCTGAACTTGGACTGAGTCACCCCATAAATAAAAGTGTTTGTGCAACAACTTAATGTCAGCATCATGTATCCGGTGTTTTGAAGGATATATTCCGAATCGTTGTAATTATTCGGGTTCAGTCCGGCAATGGTGTCATAAAGGAATTCAGCAACATTCACCGACCACAGGATGATGAAGCTTCCGGAGATGGTGAGAAGCAAGATCACAGACCTCCTCCGGCTCTCCATCTCCGGGTCACTCCAGTTCTCCTCCTTGGTCTGACCCCTCAGCCCCTTACGGACGCGACTAGTCACTAAAATATGTCTGACTGTCAGAGCGTTGAACAATAATATTAAAGCGAACGGGAGTAACGGCGTTAGAACGGTGGAAAGCCATCTATATTCCAGCCAGCCGCGATCCGCATAGTAGCCTGGCTTTGTAATACATTCTCAGGGTATATTGCCAATCACTTTCACAGGGTGAAATGTAAAGAAGTAGGGTACATTTTTAAAACAGAGCAGAACGCCGGTTGTTGTCAGAACCACAGCCGCAGTTCTCCCGGTACAATACTTTGCTTTCCGCTTCTGGCAAGAGATGGCGACAAACCGATCAAACGTAAACGTGACGGTAAACCAGACCGAACAGTCCATGGCTGCAAATCCCAGGGCAGAGATCACACTGCACACGGGGGTAATGTCCAGGAAAGTCCCGGGGAAGAAATAATAACTGATCCGCCAAAGTATAACCTCAAAGATGATGGTTAGTAGATCCGCCGTTGCCATGGACACCAGGTAGCGAGTGGTGCATGTAGAGAGGCCACACTTTCCCCTGGACAAGATCACTACCGCCACTAAATTCACTGGGGGAACAACAAAAAGAATGAGCGAATTACTGTCTCGCCGGTCCATGGGTCTCAGGGCAGAGATAAGCCTGAAATAGAGAGCAATAAACCTTTTCAGACAACTCGGTTCCAGAGGTTTAAATTGTGTAAGGCGGGCGGAGCAATTACCTCACACGCATGCACGCCAGGTGAAAGTGTACGGTGTTCGGTACCGGAAGATGAGCAGTGTTTGGGAAGGAATAATTGTCAACTCGTTACCGAGGGCGTTTTCGAAAAATCAATTTTGTACTGAAACCATCAGCTTTTCGGCTGACGTGTAAAGCCTGGATAACGTGGCAATTTTATCGGCGAAGTTCACAGCCGCGTTCCTGTCACCTTTGTATTAACAATGTCCCCATACTGTAAAAGGCCCCGCTTCCTCCGCCCCTGTCCATTTACGAAGATCAAAGCAAGTTTATTTCCCCTGCTTCGCATGTCTTCCTCTCATCCTCGACTCCCGGTTCCCATTTGCGCACAGAAGGCTCGCTTGGCTCGCTTCTTTTGAACTCTGCAACTGCCGTTGGCAGCGGTTTCTTCACACGATGCCATGGAATCCGATCAGAAAGATTTAATTTTCGCTTTTACAGATCTTGCATGACCCACTGGATCGTCCGGGTATTTTGCACGTTGGTGGTTAAACCATTCAATTTCCGAAGGGAAAAGAATATAGGTACTTCAAAACATCAGCCGCTTTTAGCGGTTTCACATGTTCCTTACCACGTCTGAACTTCATCGCACACTGCTGAGTTGGCTCTTATTTCCGTCTTCACTTCACTGATAAGGTGTGGAGACAGACCCTGATACACTGAGACGCTCACGAATGCTCTCGGTGTTCATCGCTCTCCCTTATATCTCACCGGGCTGTCATTTCCAGCGTCGCCTTCAAACTTGCAGCAATTTCATGAAACAAGGCGCAAAACCATTAACATTTAATTGAAAGCATGTTGCTCTATTGATATGAAATTACAACAAATCGCCCGAAAAGGAGCCGAACGCACTGAGTTATCGGATTTTACATCGTCAGCGGCTTTGCATTGATTACTTCAAACTGCTTGTCAGGAATCCACAAAAAGTAATACATCTGCCGGAACACCGGCACAACATCCGGTCTAGTGTCAGGCGAGGCCATGGACTAAACTACAAGGGAAATTCTGAACAAACACAGAAATTTGTCAAAATGTCTGCACCACACTCACTGATACACCGCCATCACAACGCTGCCGATAATTGAACGAGTCAACAGACCACACACACCGAACCGCAAATCTCAGTTCGCGTAAGTTCTTACCTGGGACACCAGTAACGGCAATGATCAAGTAATATATCTTTTTCACACGATAAATTGTTTCAAACATGCTGTTTGAGATTCTGCCTGTCTTCCAGCTCCTCGTGATGTCGCTGAAGAAACTCTGAGCTGATCAATTTATACTCGCTCCAGCACACTGAATATTCAATACTACAGAAGCTGACGTGTCTTCGAAGAGCTGGGGTAAAAACACACATGATTTCATTCAAGTAAAATCCCAATTGTGATGACGTGTCGATAGGTTCGATGCGAAATTGCAAAATCTCTAATGAAGATTCGAGAAATCAGTGAATGTTGTTGCGAAATAGTTTCAGGCTCACCTCACGTTTCATGATAGTTGTTGTTTATCCTCTCTATTCCTAGGCTCCATAGACTTTGTCATTCACCGTGCACATGACACTCGAATTGGAGCAAAGCTCAAAGTGACAGAGCGTCTTCATTCATTACATTTGTATCAACAATGGCTTTTTTTTTTGCAATTGAACTAAATTGGCAGCGTTGTGGACATTGAGGTAGACCGTCGTATTTACATATTCAACACTCCGAACTGCACTTGAACTTACACTGTAAATACAACACAGCTTTGACTATTTTTCCTGATGCAGCACCTTGATGTACTTATGAATTGGATTGTCAGAACTGAATGTAAGAGGAGCATTTCACTGTGTCTAGACTGACGTCGCAGTGGCAGGTCGTCAATTCTGGGATGAAACTGATCAGTTTGTCAAAATGGATATTGACGGTCAGGCAGCGGTCAATATTGAGGTAGGGGCTGATTACCTTTCATGGGTGAGCAGGGCTGGTATATTCACAAAGAGTGACCGGGTTCTCGAGAGCGCTAATTTAAAGAAAATAAAAATACGAGATGAAAGTTCAAACATCAATGAAGATAGGCCGACAGATTGATCATGTGGAGTTCAGTACAATCCGAATAATAACTTTCACTAATGGGAAAGGTCATGATGCATTATTATATAACATTGGCCAGATTTGAGTATCGTACCAGTCCTGCACCCCATAAGAAATGTATGTAATTGCAGCGGAGCCGATGCACAGGGTTTCACCAGGAATTTGCCGAACGTGGAACTTTTCAGGTTATCGCGGATAATCTGTTATTCTCTTCCAGCGGAGGATAGAGAGGTGTTTCATACAGAGGTTTAAATGTTATTAGAGACATACTTGTTTTCAGTAGTGGGAACCATTTCGCCATATTCGGTCCATCTTTAGCGAAGGGCAAAGTTTGAGTGGAAGTGGAAGTGTTAGTGAAAGTTAGTGTAATTAGTGTAATGTGTTGACTGCCTTCGTTTCAGTTTGATGTAAAGGAATGACTCAGCGATTTAGTTGCATACTTGTTAACCAAGTTGTATCGTCGGTTATAACTCTGTTACTTGGACAGAGTTAGAGGGACACTAACTCTCTCTGTCAAAGGCACACTTCAGGCCGGAGTGTGAACCACGGTCACTCCTCGGAGCTTGAGCTCCAGAAGACCGCGAAGAGGATTCAGGCTTACCTGCTGGGGTACTGGTGATGCCTGAGCTGCAGATGCCCTCGGTTGTACAGGTGAACAGGATGACAGCTACTTCGGAGCGGGAGGTCACCTTCCGGCGGGCGATGTCAATGGCACAGCACTTTCCGGTGATGGTAATGTCTAGAGTTCCTGTGAGACATTCCGGCAGAAGCCCTCTCCAGGAAAGGGAAAGCTGATCCATGGAGGTTGGAAAAGGAGGTTGATAGAGAAGAAGTTAGAGCTGCATGATATCTTTTCTACTGACGGGTTTTTATGTGGGTTGTTTCAAGAGCCCTCTCCACTCTATCCGGGTGACAGAGGACACCCCGCTCAGAGAATGGTCGCGGTGACTGGCATCTGCGGATGTTGAAGGAAGCTGGGATCTTTACTGAGTCCAAAAGCCCTTATACGTCTCCAATAGTAGTGTCCAGGAGGAAGAATTGGAAGGTACGGATGGGTGAGGGCGATCGGATTCTGGACAGGGGAACAGTTCCCCAACACTATACAGTCCCAAAAATCGTGGACACGCTCGCTTGCCTGAATGGTGCGACGTGGTTCAGTCTGCTGGACTTGAGGAGTGAGTATTATCTATTCGCCATGAGAGAGTCTGAAGGATCAGCAGCAGGAAAGAGAAGACCCACCACCGCCCATGAAGGGCATATGGATTCAGAGGATGCTGAAATGGGTGTGTGGCATATGCTGCCCTTTGCTGACTCCCCTATAATTGAGGAAGAGACTTCCCACAGTTCTCATGCAGATGCAGGTGATATCCAGGGATCTCTCTGTGAACAGGCAGGTTTGCAGCTGCACCACGAAGGGATCCTGGGCTCTAAGGAAACTGAGAATGGAGCAGAGCTCTACCAAGTGGCAGAGAGTCCTGGGCTGCCGGAAAACACAAGTAATAGACGGGGGAGACCTCGTCTTCATGGGAGACCATGAAGTATCCCAAGGAATGTCAGAAACTGAAGACGTAGATGAAAGTATCGGAAGGTCTCAAAGAGTCAGGAGACCACCTCTGTAGCACTGGAGGAACGGGGGGTTGCGAATATCCCCATAGTGGCATACATCAGAAATGGATTGGAGGCTCTGACATCACGAAATTCCTTTGAAGACGGTGTTATTAAAGATGGGATTGTGGCGACCCACTTCTTAGCGCACTCGAACAGTCTCACAAATAGCCAGCGCGCCGGCCTAAAGGCCTGTCCCAAAGGGGCGCCAAGCCTGCTTCACCAACAAAGGGAAAAACCTGCGCGGGACTGTGCATACGTGCCCCCTACACCATCCGCGCCCGGGGAGCGCGGGATCAGGGAGGCTTTAAAGCGAGGCCGCGACGTTCGAATAAAATCTTTTTTTAACTGCAGTAAACCGACTCCGTGTCTTTATTTCAGCGCTGCGTGTAGAAAACCGCTACAATTGGTGACTCCGACGGCCCAAACGATATCTGGGCCGAAGATGAACGACGCCGCATCTATTCATGCAGTTTCGTTGAAACTGCCAAGCTTCTGGACGCTGCGACCTCACCTTTGGTTCCAGCAAGCAGAAGCCCAATTCCACGTTCGGCAGATAACCTCGGAGGACACACGTTACTACGACGTGGTGAGCTCCCTCGACCAGAACACACCGGCCCAGGTTGAGGAGTTCATACAGTCTCCCCCAGCGGACGGCAAATACACGGAATTCAAAGCCCTGCTCATAAGGACTTTCGGACTCTCACGGCGCGAGCGGGCTGCCTGTTTACTGCACCTGGATGGTTTGGGAGACAGACCTCCATCGGCTTTAATGAATGAGATGTTGTCTCTGGCCGGCGGACACAAACCCTGCCTCATGTTTGAGCAGGCATTCCTGGAGCAGCTGCCCGAGGAAATCCGCCTGCTGCTGTCGGACGCGGATTTCAGCGACCTCCGGACGGTGGCAGCCTGGGCGGACTTGCTGTGGAACGCCAAGAAGGTGAGTGGGGCATCCGTCGCACAGATCACCACGCCACGCTCCCAGCAGCAAACCAGACCAGGCCCGGCCACAGAGCCCGCTAACCCCAGAGGAAGGGGTGAGGAGACCAACGAACAATGGTGCTTCTACCACCAGCGGTGGTGCGCGGATGCCCGCCGCAGTCGCCCGCCCTGCAAGTTCCAGGGAAACGCCAGAGCCAGCCGCCGCTGATGGCTACGGGATAGCCTCCTATATGTGTGACTACCATTCGGGTCGCCATTTTTTGGTCTACACCGGTGCCGAGATCAGCATCATACCTCCGACGAGTTACGACACACGCAACAGGGCACCGGGTCCCACAATGAGGGCCGTGAACGGCAGCACAGTAAGGACCTACGGCACCCGTACGGTGCAGCTACAGTTCGGCTCCAGCCGGTTCACGTGGGACTTCATTTCGGCCGCCGTACCCCAACCGCTTTTGGGTGCGGATTTTTTGCGGTCTCACAGCCTACTGGTCGACTTGCCGAGACAGAGACTGGTCCACGCCGAGACCTTTCGGACTTTCTCCATGGGTGAAGCCCAGTTGCCGGCTCCACACCTCGACTCCGTCACGCTGTTCGACAACGACTTCACCAGACTCCTGGCGGATTTCCCATCGGTTCTGGCCGCAGTTCACGGCAGCCATGCCCAGACACGGCGTACAGCACCACATCCCGAGACAGGGACCACCCCTCCACGCCCGTGCTCGAAGGCTTCCCCCGGAGGAGCTCGGACTGGCGAAGGAGGAGTTCAAGAAATGGAGGAATTGGGGGGTCCGATAGCCCATGGGCCTCCCCCCTGCACATGGTGCCCAAAGCGACAGGGGGCTGGAGACCATGCGGCGACTACCGCAGGCTGAACGAGGCTACAACACCGGACCGCTACCCTGTGCCGCACATTCAGGACTTTGCAGCAAACCTTTTTTTGCACGGATCTTCTCCAAGGTAGACCTCGTCCGGGGATACCATCAAATCCCGATGCATCCGGACGACGTCCCCAAAACGGCACTCATCACCCCGTTCGGCCTTTTCGAGTTCCTCCGCATGCCGTTCGGCCTGTAGAATGCCGCACAGTCGTTTCAGCGGTTAGTGGACGCGGTGGGACGCGACCTGGACTTTGCTTTAATCTATTTGGACGACATCCTCGTAGCCAGCAGCAGTCGCCAGGAGATTCTGTCCCACCGCCGTCAACTCTACGCCCGACTTAGTGAATACGGCCTGACAATCAACCCGGCCAAATGCCAGTTCGGGCTCGACACCATCGACCTTCTAGGCCACAGGATAACTAAAGACGGGGCAACTCCTCTGCCCGCTAAGGTCGACGCGGTCCGCCATTTCCCCCAACCCACCACAATCAAAGGCCTTCAGGAATTCTTAGGTATGGTAAATTTCTGCCACCGCTTCCACCCTTCAGCTGCCCGAATCAAGCGCCCCCTGTTCACCCTGATGTCGGGTACGGGCAAGAACATGACCTGTGACGAGGAGTCCGCCGTCACTTTCATTCAAAACAAAGATTCCTTGGAAAACGCCACGATGCTAGTGCACCCCAGAACGGACGTCCCTACCTCCCTCACAGTGGACGCATCTAACACGGCAGTCGGTGGGGTACTGGAGCAACTCATCGAGGGTCGCTGGCAACCCCTGGCGTTTTTCAGCAAACTCCTGCGACCACTCGAGTTCAAATACAGTGCTTTCGACCGGGAACTGTTGGCGCTATACCTGGTGTGTTGCCTTTATGGCATTTGTTTAGTTTATAATATTTTCGCTTTAGTAATTCGTTTATTAGCATTTTCTAGTTAAATTTAAGATTGTTTAAAGTAAATTCGTTGTCTGTGATATATCCAGGCATGCGATGACGTCACTTCCGGTTTCGCCGCTTCTTGTGGGGAAATACCGGTTTGGAGAAACGGGAAGGAGGGGGCTCACATGTGCAGGATCAGCGCAAGAAAAGTTTCTTTCTACGCACTAGAAACACCGTGAAGCAACGCCGTACGTTCATGAGATAATCGATATGTTGAATTAAAATATTAACGCTGATTCTGTTAAAAGTAATGTCGATTGATAAGGTTTATGTTTTCGTTACTTAAAGAGTTGCGGATAGTTTGTGTTGAAGTGTAATTAAAGCAGTCAAAGGCGTAGGTAGATTCTGACTGTAGGCTGCATTTTAATGTAATGTAGTTCTTGTAGTTTACTTTTGCAAATATTTACGATGTAAATGTTATATCAAGAAGGAAACAAATACTGTACAAATGTTGTATTGTTTTATCAACAGTTTTCACAATTCGTTAATGTGGAAGAGTGAGCAGTAAACGGGTAATCTTACTGCGATCCTGTTTTCATTGACTACGGTGTACCTCGGTGTTTAGTTCAGAGTTCCCTTACACCTGAGTGAGAACACTACACCTGGCAAACCGGCATTTCAGGTACTTTTTAGAAGATAGGCCCTTCACGGCGTTCACGGACCACAAGCCGCTTACCATTACGTTCACGAAGGTGTCCGATCCCTGGTCGTCCCGCCAGCAGCGCCATCTGTCCTACATCGCTGAATAAACGACGGATGTCCGGTACGTCTCGTATAAGGACAATGTCGTGGCGGACGCGCTCTCTCGCCCTAATATATATGCCCTTTCCCAAGGGGTAGACTTTGAGACGCTGGCAGAGGCGCAGCAGGCAGACGAGGAGATCCCTAGTTGCAGAACTGCAGTCTCCGGTTTGCAGCTCCAGGACCTCCCCGTAGGCCCAGGTGAGAGGACCCTATTCTGTGACGTCACCACCGGCCAACCCCGCCCCGTCGCCCCTGCTGCCTGGCGGCGGCGCGTTTTCGACTGCATTCACAACTTAGCGCACCCCTCCATCAGGACAACCGTCCGGATGGTCTCCAACAGGTTCGTTTGGCACGGACTCCGCAAGCAGGTCACTGAATGGGACAAAACGTGCATGCACTGCCAAACTGCCAAGATGCAGCGGCACACCAAATCTCTGCCGCAGCAGTTCCACCCCACCCGCCCCCTGCGGGGCGCGGCACCTCCTGACTATCTTGGACCGGTTCACAAGATGGCCAGAGGCGGTCCCGCTCACCGACACCACCTCCGAATCCTGCTCCCGGGCACTGATTGCAACCTGGGTATCTCGCTTTGGTGTACCGGCCCACATTACCTCCGACAGAGGCGCCCAGTTCACCTCGAGCCTGTGGTCAGCTATGGCCAGCCTTTTGGGGACACAGCTGCGCCACACAACTGCCTACAACCCACAGTCGAGCGGACTGGTTGAGCGTTTCCACCGTCACCTGAAGTCAGCTCTCATGCCCCGCCTCAACGGGCCTAACTGGGTGGACGAGCTTCCCTGGGTCCTGCTCGGAATCCGCACGGCGCTCGAAAAAGATCTGCACGCCTCGTCGGCCGAGTTGGTGTACCCCGCACCCCTGGTCGACCCAGGGTACTTCATACCAGCCCCAGGGGGGCAAGAGGAAGAACCCGCGGCAGTCCTGGGCAGACTGCGCGATAGGTTCGGTAACCTGGCCCCCATACCCATTTTGCAGCATAGGCAGAACCAGACCTGAGTACCCAAAGACCTACTGAACTGTAAGTTCGTTTTCGTACGGCGGGGAGAACATCGGGCACCGCAACAGCGGCCCTGCGAGGGGCCGTTTACGGTGATCAGAAACAACGGGCCCACATTCCTGCTGGACGTTGGGGGGAGAGAGGAGGTTTTCACGTGGACCGATTCAAACCGGCCCATGTGGACGTGGCGCAGCCGGTCGAGATTCCGGCACCGCGGCGCAGAGGCAGAACTCCCAAACGGAGTCCGGCCGAGACTGTGGACATTGGGGAGTGTATTGCCGGTTCTGGGTGGAGGGGGGGGGGGGGTTATGTGACGACCCACCTCCCAGCGCACTCGAACCGGCTCACAAAGTTGCGCTCGCCGGCATTGAGGCCAGTCCCAGAATGGGCGCCAAGTCTGCTTCACCAGCAAGGGGAAAAGCCCGCGCGCGGGACGGGACTGTAAATAGACTGTTCGCGCACGGGGAGGGGGGGGGGGAGGATCAGGAAGGCTTTTACGCGAGGCCGCGAAGTTTGAATAAATCTCTTTTCCAACCGCAGCTCATCGACTACGTGTCGTTATTTCAGCGCTGCGTGTAGCACACCGCTACAGTATAACGTTTACATTCATATTTATTGTGTTATTATGCGTACTTTGTTTTTTTAAAGCTGCATCGGAATCGAGTAATCATGGTTTCGTTCTCCATTACGCTCGTGGATTGATGACTGACAATAAACAATCCCAACATTTGAGAATTGATGCAACACACACAAAATGCTAGTGGAACACAGAAGGTCAGGCAGCACCTATAGGAGGAGCAGTAGATGCTTGATGTGTTTCTTCAAGTTCCAGAATCTGCAGACTTCCTCGCCTGTTTAAGATAAACTGACTTGTCTGTGGGGTCTCTCTAAAAATCATATCAATATCTTTTACCCTTACAGTTCGTTAGCTCTATCCACAAGGATACAACGCTCTATGACCCTGTATACCCTCTTTGCAATGATTTGATTTCATTTTTAAACAACAGAGCAACAGCGCCCCTTCCTCGTTCTTTCCTGGACTTTTGCTACAATGTGTATCACTCACTTTAAGCTCCTAGCTATAATCGTCTTTCAACTATGATTCAGTTGTTCTTTCCACACCTTAAACACATATGCCAATATGTAGCTCTGCGAGAAGTTCTTCCACAACATCCAGTAAACAACGCGAATTGAAATATAACCTTTTCAGTCCAGTGTTCACCCATTTCAATTACGTCCGCCTTTTTAACTTGCAACTAATCTTCTTGACAGCAATTTTGGTCTATCATCAGCCTTTCCTTTCTAGCGGTCTCGTTACACATTGCCTCTGTTTGGCTAACAACTGTCGCATCTTTAGCACTATCACGTCGGTTCCCTGCCTCATACCAAATTAAGATAAACTGACCAGAAAAACTCGAGCCAAACTGCCCGTTAGGACATTAGATCCCATGGGTTCAGGTCTAACTTGTTCCTTTGGTACAGATCGTAACTTCCGCAGAATCTCTTCCACAATCTCAAATACAATCTCATTTTGATGGTTAATGTAAATGAGAAAAACGGCAACAAATCGTCCCTGTGTTCGAGGACTCCAGGGATGATCAGCACTCTTCAAAGATTGTCTGTCTGGCGTCAATTGTCGTAGAACAAGGTACTGTGATATACAGCAGCTGCTCATATGACAATCCTCCACCAGCTCCCATGGCTGCACGTAACCCTGATCGGTGCGGGGGAGGGGGAGCAGTGGACAAAGCAAGTTGGCTAACCATACTCAAGTGTGACCTGCAGGCCAGCGGATGAAAGGGGCGACTTACAGCACTTTTATTTTGTCTATCTGCACAAGAAAAATAATTCCGTACATTGTTCAGTGGAGAAGTTAATAAAGAACCGAAAGTATGAAAGGAGGTTCACCTTGTATTTAGTGGTGCAGATAATGGAGCACACAGTGGAATATAATAATTTGGAGTCTACATCAATTACAGCTTTATTCGGCAACTTCTTGTTCTGATCTTGCATACTAGTAATAACATAGCAAATATAATTGTTGAAATATCATGTCTGCATATAAATGCACATTTAACATATTTAAAGTGTGGCGCATGGCCTAGTGGGCAAGGCATCAGACTAGTAACCTGAGGGTCGCTGGTTCGAACCTCAGCTGAGCCAGTGTGTTTGTTCCTTGAGCACTTAACAACACATTGCTCTGCGACGACAGCGGTGATGACGTCGGCCGCTTGTCCTGCAGTGAGATCATCATCTCAACTGAGTGAGCTGAGATCCAGTCAAGCAATGACAACATCAGCGTGAGCAGCGACCAACTTTGAACGTGTAAAACACTCTTTTCATTAAAGGCATGAGCCCGTAATCTTTCTGAAGATCCAGCATTACACTCATTGTGTCTGCTTCGTTTCCGCTGTTGTACAGTTCCAGTCCAGGGAGTGGATCTCCATGAGGTCGGAGAAATGAATTTGAGTTTCATCGGCTGGGATTTCGGACGAATTCATCAAGACAGTTTTTACATCCGTCTACATTTGCAAAGAACTCTTCCTTTTCTTCTTTTGGAGCAATGTTTGCAAAGCATTGCAAGATCTTTAACAATAGCGTGATTTATTTTGTTTTATACAAACATATGGCATATTCCATAATTCCGCATGTGCTGGATAGCAACGGATTAAAAACAACTATTTCTAACTGCAATTAATCTGATTTGTGATTTCCAATAACACTCTTTGTTGGTGTGCACAGCCAGGTTGAATCAAAATAAACCTGAGCATTTATTAGGAACATTCTTCACAATACGTTTAAATGTTTATATATGTTGTGGTGGCTTCCGTCGGTCTCGAGAGACCATGCATCTACGCCTGGAGTCTGGAGGGCGCAGGCCTGGGCAGGGTTTATGGGAGACCGGCAGTTGTCCAAGCTGCAAGCCTTCTCTTCTCCACGCCACCGATGTTGTCTAAGGGAAGGACCCATGCAGCTTGGCACCGCTGTCGGTGTTGAAGCTGTACTGGACTTGAGGTAATGGTCTTGTGATGGTGGAGTGACGTCATTTTCCCGCCAGTAGAGGTCATGTGACAGTTTTTTTTACAGGGTATAAAAGGAGGACCCCTCCAGCAGTTCGTGGCTGGACTTGCCATGTTGACATCATGCCTCTGCGTGATTTAATGTTATGACGCAGTTTAGTTGAAAGATGAAGTTTTATTGAATGCCTAAAGTTTAAAAGGTCATTGCCAGCAGTTTCTTTATAATACTGCTAGTTGAGAATCAGTGGAGAGTGAAGATCGGATTTCGGGAGTTAAAAGATCGAGGAAAGTCGATTTCGACAGTGAAACAGGTTCGACCTTGTTTGATCCTCATTCGGAAGGAATTCGTTGACTGTGCTAGAGTTAATCCCTGTGAATAATAGCAGAAAGGATTGGGAACAGTTTTGTAAAGGAAAGGTCAGTGCCTTTAAGCCGTTACATATCATCTTCTTAAAATTCTTCGTGGGAAAAGTAGTTCGACTGGGAATCGAAACAAAAGGACGTGAAAGAGAATTTAAATCGTCTTAAAAGGTCTCTCCCTTTAATGGACTGTAAGCATTTTGAACTTTTGCAATACTACGTTGAAGAACTGTTTTTGCAACATCGCTTTAAGAACTGTTTAAGGTTCCTTGCTTTAAGAACTGTTTAAGCAGCCGCACAGCAGCTGATTTCCGGTTACGTGAGTGGTTTGTTTACTTTTGGGGGTTTGTTTTTCAGTGTTTAATAAACGTGTTATTTGTTATAAAAACCCCTGCCTAACTCATATATTTATTGTTGCTTGAATCCGTAACAAAATAAACTGATTTATCCAAATCCCCTGCCGTCAGCAGATCACGATTACCTCTATCAAAGGCACCATAAATGCTGCATTGTATTTTGTTCATTACTGCCCCATATGACAGCGTAACTTGCAACAGGTGGACAATCATTGCTGGTGCTACTGCCCTGCTGCTTCACCGCTGACCTCAAATGCAGGATCACAGCCTAAACCATATATCGGCTTTTACCCTGTGCGATGGGATAATATTTGGACAATAGAACCGTATGAAGGGGTTGCTAATACAGAGGCATCTGAGGGAAAACATTTCCAACCATTTGTCAGAAGGAATCTCAAACGCACGTTAAAATGATTAGTGGTCGAGGATAATATTGCACAGTAGATTGAAAAACTTGCCAGACAGGAAAAAGGGAAGTAGTATGAACTCTGGAAGGTTTCAACTATCAGAGGCGATTTGATTTCTTAAATGGACCCGACGCAATACTAAATAAAGCAGCCGTGAACCGTCGAAACGAATCACAGGCTGTACACAATCAGAACCAGAAAGAGGTGTAAAATAACGTTAGAAGATAATATATAAAAGAGCTAAATTGAATTAGTGCACAAAGAGGACAGCATGTAGTGAGGGAGTGTCTCTGTGTTCAATCTCCATTCAGAAACCTGATGGCTGAGTGAAAGAAGTTATTCCTGTAATATCATTACAGATCCAAACACATCACTGACCAGGCACACAGAACCTCTACTAATCAAGAGATTGGAATACGCTGCGGTCGTGGAATATAAGTTGTGGTTAAGCGAAACAGGCAAAAGTGGTGCAAGGGAGGGGGTGAGGTCGGTCAGTAGCAGAAATAGTGTTGGAGAATTTTGACTGTCAGTGTGTGGAATGTTGTGTGAAGCCATCAGAATTTAAACAGTGAAACAGTTGATTAAGCGGCGGATGGCCCGAAGAAAAATTAATGCATTTCTGTCTGTCTATACATATAAACATGTGCGCTCTTGTCCGTTTGTCGATTCCCACATTGTCACACTTACATTATGTGTTTATGTAAGTGCAAATCTGAAGGTATTTAAGGTGCGAGTTTACCCAGAAGTGGCTCTGCGCGATTCTATATATGCGCGGTCAGAGAGTGACAGTATTTGATGACTATGCAAACGTGAGAGATACAGAAAGTGATTGAAGATACGTGTGTGAGATAAGGTGCAATTGTGAGATGAGGAATATGGATTCTTCAAAGTTCAAATATTCACAGAAAAATCTTTAATCACAGTACATACATGTCAGCACATACAACCATGATATTTTTTTTTCCTACAGGGACAGTTGGCTAACCTATAGAACAGTAAGAGTAAACAGGATCAATGGACAACAAACTGTGTAAATGCAGATATAAATAAATCTCAATAACCAACGAGCATGAAATTAAAAGGGTGTATTCAAATGAGTGTCGTTATCTAATTTTGTTCAAGAACCTGATGGGTAACTGGCATCTGGTGGTCTTGTGCCTGGTGTTGCGAGTCCAGAGGCACTTATACCATCTACCTGATGGCAGCAGCGAGGAAAGTGCGCGGCCTGAGTGGTGGGAATCCGCAATGATAGACGCTGCTATCCCAAGGCAATGTTTTAGGAGGTGTGGTCAAACGTTGAGAGTGATCCAGCCGAGATATACTCGACCGAATCATCCTCCCCGCGTTGGATTTTCCGCTCAATGGCATTGCTGTTCCCATACCAGACCGCAATGCAGTCAATCAGCACTTCAGAGCCCTCAGTAGTTTGCCAATATTTCTGATGACATGCTGAATCTCCGCAGACCCATGAGTAAGCAAAGGCGACGCCGCGCCCCTTTGCTACCATACCTGTATGATAGGTCCCGGACAGGTCTTCTGGCAGGATTTTAAGGTTTATTTGTGAGTAAAGTAGAGGAGTTGGAGATTGGATATGTGACAGGCTGCGTGTAAATAGGTAACACGGAGAAGGTAGGTAAGGGTGTATATGCCTGCTCAGGAAGGAGTGTTCATTAAACACAGATGCACGTTCACGAGAAATGGGTTATGTGTGCATGAAAGCTGGAAAGGGGACTGAATAGAGTGGTAAAATATTGTATGTTATTAGATGAAGAACTTATGAATTTACGCCCCGCTCCCTAATCAATAAATCAATCAACGCATCCTTGCCTATCTCGCAAACGGATGCTCTATCCCGCCGTTCTAATACAATAAATGTTGCACTGGTGCGAGGAAAGAGTTAAATTTCATTCCTCTTCGCCATATACCAAGACATGTAACAAAAAACATCGATCTTTGTTAGTCTTTTTTCAGTCTATAAAGTGGGAATGTTTTGCGAAAGAACAGCAAAGACCATTGCCCAGTGATGTTTTACTCAGCGTGAGTACGGTTACAGACTGTAGATGTCCATAGACGCACTTTCCTAATGCTAGATACGGAAATCTTGATCTATTCCATATAGACATGTTGTCCTGTTTCTACGTGTTGTATCAAGTACAAAGTTTCCAAGAGATAAGATGGTACAGAGTCTGATAGGGTAATACATAACTCCCGGGAAACTAGTAAAACGAAGGCTCATGAAGTGGGAAACAGGAAATAAACGACAGTCTTGGACAGAGAGAGAGAGAGGGAGACAGAAAGAGAGAGAGAGAAAGAGAGAGAGAGTATTTCGTATATTGCTTGCATTCCAATATAACACCTTCACTCCTGTATTAATCACCCTTTTCGATCTTGTCCACCAGTTACATCGCAACTTATTCCAATCCTGTGGTTTTGCCCTGTCCTTCCTGACCGTCTTATTAAACACTCCCTCTGCTTGCTTACCTACTGCCCTATCCTCCGTCCGATCAGTCAGTTTCCCGTACCCCTCTGATATTCACCTGTAACCCTGATACCACTAATCGAGCATATTATCTCAGTGGCTCGAATGTATCCACAGAATCTCATGTTCACTTCTCTGACTATGAAATTCCCGACCACAACTGCACCCCCCTTCTCTCCCACCCCCATCCCCTTCCCGTCTGAGCAATCGTGTCAGTTTCAGAGACCCGATCGCTGTCGCTACACTGGTAGCTCGACCCTCCCCACAGTTTCCAAAGTGTTATACTGATTATTGAGGTGGATCACGGATGTAATCTACACTGGCTGCTCATTTCCTACCAGCTCCTGACTCACTCAGGTGTATTCCTCCTAAAACTTTGTGGTGATCATCTCCTTGCAGCCCTTATCTTTCACCTCCTAAGTGTCCCTTTTGACCCGCTGATCACCGAGCTGCAATTCCAGTTCCTTATTGATTCCCATGAAGAAATGCCGCTCGGTGCACCTGCTGAAGTTGTCATTATCCGGGAGAATATCAGGGAATATCAACATCTCATAAAAAGGAAACACATCTGCACCGGGACCATCCGCACTAACAGAGGAAGAATGAAGAATAAACTGATCAGATACTTGCTCGACAAAGCTTATTCTCTATGAAGCCTTTCCATTCTAGCTAGAGAACATCTGCAGATGCTAGAAATCCGAGCAACGCACACACAAAATGCTGGAGAGGCTCAGCAGATTAGGCAACATCTATGGAAAAAAAATAGTCGACGTTTCGGGCCAAAACCCTTCGGCAAGACTGCAGAAGAAAAGTTGAGAAGTAGATTTGATTGGTGCGGAGAAGGAAAAGAGAGACACCCGGATAGGTGAAACCCGGATGAAGCAAAGAGCTGGGATTTGATTGGTGAAAGGGACAGAAGACCAAGGAAAAAAGAAAAAAAAATGGGTGAACGAGGAGCACCAGAGGGAGGGGATGGGTGGTCAAGGAGATAACATAAGAGAGGGGCAAGGACATGGGAAATGGTGAAGTGGGAGTTTGAAAAATCGACACTCAGCTCGGAGGCTACAAAACCAGAATATAAGGTGTTGTTCCTCCAGCCTAAGTGTGACATGATCCCGGCAGTTGAGGAGACTATGGATAGACAGATCGGACTAGGAATGAGAAGTAGAATTCATTTGGGTGATCCCGCTGGTTCCGGCGGACAGATCGTAGGTGCTCGGCGAACTGGTGTCGCGGTTTTACAGGAGCCCACACCGGGAGCACCGTACAGAGTGTCGCCTGATCTGAAAGGACAATTTGGGACCCTAATTGGTAGGGCTAGCGTTAGCACTTGTTTTGCTTACAATGATAAGTGCCGGGAGGGAGATCAGTGCAGCAGAAAAATACCTCAGGAACCTGAGAACAGCTTTATTCTTAATCACCCTCACGGTCTCGGGAGTAGGCTCCTCTTTAATTCCCAATTCAAATGTGCTGTTGAACAAAAGCAGAAAGCCCTCGAACGTTCCGTTCGTAATCGCACTCACAGGCCTCTGAATTGCCTCCAGTCTCGCTCCCGATTTGATTGGGACATCGGAAAATTAAAAACACATATATAACTCCATAGGAATCATGTAGACCTCACAGAAACATCGTTGTGATAAAACCTCTGAGCTCAGTGCAGTTCATTTAGGAAGGGTGGGAAATGGAACTGGAAATCAATTTAGAGGCTGCATGTGGAATTTAATTTCCTGTCCTCACCATTTCTAAATCCTGGTGCAGCAAGAGTATTTACGAAAAGGTAACAATGAAGAATCCCCGGCAATATTTTTAATGCTCAGCAGTACCCGTGAAGACTTTGGGGAGGATAAAAGTCTGACGGCGAGAGGCTGGGGGAGAGAGAGACGGGAAAGAAAGACGAGAAGAGTACGAGGGAGAGACACTAGGGCAGCATGAAGGGAAGACGGTGAGAGATCGAGGTGGAGAGAATAGAAGAAGAGTAGGACAATGGGCTGAAAGGGACGGGGAGAGAGCGATGCTGGAGACCGCGGCTGGGAGAATGAGAATCGGAGAGAGAGACGTGTAGAGATATCGAGGAGAGTAGGAGGGAGAGAGACTAAGGATGCATGAATGGCAAACATTGAGAGATCGAAGGGGAGAGAATGGAATAGAGTGGATTAATGGGCTGAGAGGGACGGTGAGAGAGCTATGCTGTAGAGAGTGGCTGGGAGAAAGAGGATCCAGGAGAGAGACGTGAGGAAGACGGGGAATGAAACTGGAAGAGAAGAGACAGGGGAGAGAGAGACGGGGAGAGCGAGATTGTGGTGAGTGGAAATGGGGGAAGAGACACTGAGGACAGCGATAGACACGGGAGAGAGTGAGAGAGACTGGGGAGAGCGAAACCGATTTGGGAGAGCGAGAGGGAAAGGGAGAGAGATGTTGAGCAGACAGGGAGACCAGTGGGAGAGATAATGTAGTAAAACTGAGAGAAAGAGAGAGTAGGAGCGAAGAGAGTCTGTGTGGAGAGTGATCCAGAGGGGTGGGTGTAAGGGGCAGAGAACTTTGGGAGCGAGAGACCGTGGTTGGGGTCCCGGAAGATTGACTGTGGGAAGAGGGGGAGAGGGAGATTGTTTTAGAGATTGGCCATATCCCCCAGCTCACTATGTGTGTGCTGACCATGATGACAATTTGTTACTGCATGTTTGCCTGAATGTGTGTCGGTCGCCTCATTGACTAAATCCCCAAAGGTTTTAACCACCTTACTGCTCTTTGACCTAAAGTTTCCTCCTCCTTGTTATCCACACGTCTGAGAATATCGCCATACCAACTTCCGAATATAATTCGCTCTATCTGTCTCTCTCTTGCTCTCACTCGCCTGCTGTCCATCACTTCGGTTCTCTGTTGCGCTCCCTCCCGGCGCTCCATCACCGCTCAATTGCTGACAGCAGTCATAAAGGTATGTGCCTTTACGGTATCGTGATAGATGTTGTGAAGCCGTGCACCCTCCCGCTCTGGCAGCGGCTGTAGTAGTATCTGCATTCTTACCGTACGGGGTTTTGTGTTCTAAAGCTCAGTTAAAGTTCTCCAGCTGGAAGACAGTTGAAGGTGGCAGAGGGAATGAGAACCTATAGGTAGAGAAGGAGGAGAAAAAGAGCGTGTACGTAATGACGGGTCACAACAGGAGCAGGAGTGTTTCACACAGACGAAATTATACTCAGGGATCACGCAGTGTTGTCAAAATCGAGAAGCAGGGGTAACAGGCTCGCCTGAACTTTCAATTTAATAAGAGAGGGAGAATTTATGCAAAGGAAAATTCTATGGATAAGAACAAACAGGGGCCGACACTATTCATTGGGATTCTGAGTTTGTATGTGTTGTTTTTGGTCTTCGAGGATCTGAGAGATTTTCTCATGTTTGCTTTGCATCTCTGTTCATCACATTCTTTGCTTTCTAACTCTTTTCATAAAGATCCGATTCAATGGGTATTTCACCGCATTCTTCAGTTCCTCTCTGAATTTGCTCTGAGTCAGTCCGTAAATACAAGTGTTGGTGCAGGAACTGAGAACCTGCAGCATCGCTGAAATGTCTTCTGCGATGTAACAGGGGTCCGGAACAGAATAAACACAACTCATTGAAATTAGTTGATAAATATAAAATACCACTTGTGTTACCCACAACAATATGAAACTACCGGATATGCTGAAGAGCAAAATGATGGATTTGCGTTGGTTCGCCATCTCCCGGTCCCTGTCAGCCTCTCCACTCTTTTGTCCCCGGAGCCCCTTACGGGTTCGACTGGCCGCTAGAATCCGCCTGACAGTCAGTATATTGAACAGCAAAATCAGAAAGAATGGGGCACAAGGGGTTAAAATGCGGTGAAACAAATCAAATGCGGCCCATGCCGGAGAGTTTCCGAAACCCGATGTAAGAGCACAATACCAGGGAAAACTATCAATTGGTACCATAGACTCGTATGCAAAGCCCCAGGGTACACATTTCAAACAGGCCAGCACACTCACTGTCCCGATCACCACAGCCGCCGTTCTCTCGGTGCAATATTTTGTTTTCAGTTTCTCGCAGCAAATCGCCACAAATCGATCGATTGTGAAAGCGACAGTCAGCCAGACAGAGGTCGCAGTGCTCGCAAATACCAGCCATCCGCCGAGACTGCACAGAGGAGTGATGAAAAGGAATGATCGGGGAAAATAAAACGATGCAGTCCACCCCAGCAGCGGATCGGAGATAACTACCAGGAGATCGGCCGTTGTCATTCCCACCAGGTAGCGAGTGACACATTTGGAGAGAGCGCACTTTCCCCGGGACAGGATCACAATCGCCACCAAGTTCGCTGCATGAGAGAGAGGGAACAGCAAGTTGAGAAAAAGAATTCCTCACATTGGCTAAATTGTTACTACCAAAAGATCGTTTTATTGTTACACCTAACTCAGACAACATTTCAAGTACAACTGCAGACGATCAATTCGTTTAGTGTCAGCGGGATGTGCAAACCCAGTATTCCCAAATACAGGGCAGCTGCTACATTCCATTCCTGAAATGCAGAACACCGGGACTTGACAGGTGACAGTGGAAACCAGCGACAGAAGCGATCACAATATTATAATTAAACTTCAATTCCCACCAACGGCAGGTGACACTGCGGCCTACCGGGAATTCCAAAGGCTGAAATAAAAGGACAGTAGACTTCCTCTATTCGCCAGATGAGAGAATAATCCATTTCAGTGAGAATGTACGAATTCTGTTACTCCCGAATTCACAACTCGGGCAGACACTTTGAGCTGATTTCGTCAAAATGGCCCTGGTTTATACAAAGTATCGGTCTCCTGAGATATGTTTACATCCCTGAGTAACTTTCTTCATTACAGCTACTTGAACAAACACATCAATTCAAAATTATTGTCTCTGATGTAAGTATTCGGCCGATCGAAGACAACTGCACCAAAAATGCTTGGGCTATATCTAAACAGAGATTCATCTGGAGGAAATAATGCGGGAGCTCTAATGACAAAGACTGTCTTCATCACGGAGCAGTCACATTTACAGATTTCAGGGATTTGTTGACCAATTGTACATCTGTAAACGAAGTGCACTGACACCGCCCGACCGACACCGAACTTCTGCCCCTGCCGTGTTCCATTTTGAACTGCCCTTCAGTGCTTCAGCACCTTCCTGGCCAGATACAAATATGCACACACACACACACACACACACACACACACACACACACACACACACACACACACACACACACACACACACACACACACACACACACACACACACACACACACACACACACACACACACAAACAAAGGAAACATAGATACGAACAGAGATATAACAGCCAGATGAACGTCGTGATAGCAACGGACAAATGAACACGTTGCTGATGTAGCAAAAATACGAAAACATCTGCAGATGCTGCAAATCCAAAGCAACACACACGATGTTCTGGCAAATCTCTCCTGAGTTCATCCAGCATTTTGTGATTTTGCTGATGTAAAATAATTGCATAAACATCACAAATCTGTCAGAGGTGTAACGAAAACTGAGAAAAAATGCTTCATGCTGCAAATAAGTGGGCATACCGGAAACTAATTAAAAATTAGTCTCCCCCAGTGTAAGAAACACCCTCTCCCAATCTTCTCTATCTAGGCTGCTCAGTATTCGATAGGTTTCAATGAGATCCCACTTCATTCTTCTAAACTCAATAGAGTACAGGCCCAGAGCCATCAAATTTTCCTCATTGATAAACATTTATTCCCATGGACCTCTATAAATCCTCTCCAATGCCAGCGCATCTTTTTCTTAGATAAGGGGCCCAAATCTGCTCACAGTGCTCCAAGTGTGGTCTGACCAATGGTTATAATGCCCCAGGATTACATCCTTGCTCTTATTTTATAGTTCTCTTGAAATGAAAGCGACCACAGACTCAGCCCTCAAGTTAACCATTAGATAATCCTGAACAAGGAGTCCCAACTTCCTTTGCACCTCTGATTGTTAAATTTTCTCTCCATTTAGAAAAAAGTCTATGCCTTTAATCCTTCTACCAAAGTGCATGACTATATATATACACTTCCCTACACTATATTCCATCTTCTCATTCTCCGAGTCTGTCTAAGCCTTCTGCAGATTTTAGCTTCCTGAACGCTACCTGCCCCTCCAACTCTTTTTGTGTAATACTGAAACTTGGCATAAAGCCATCAATTCATTCATCCAAATCACTGACATATAACGT
The DNA here is from genome assembly GCF_048418815.1 of Hemitrygon akajei. NCBI lineage: Eukaryota > Metazoa > Chordata > Chondrichthyes > Myliobatiformes > Dasyatidae > Hemitrygon > Hemitrygon akajei. Next base: position 5,266,260 of record NW_027331948.1, read on the forward strand.
AAAAAGAATCGGCTCCGACAAAGTGGCCCTGTGGAACACTGCTATTTGACTGCAGCAAACCAGAACAGTCCCCATATTCTCACTCCTTCTCTTCTGCCAGTTAGCCAACCTTCTGTCTATGCTAGTATCTTTCCTGTAGTGCCGTGGGCTCTTAATTTGATAAGCAGACTCATGTGCGGCACCTTGTCAAAGCCCTTCTGAAAATCCAAGTAATCAATATCCACAGATTTTCTGTTGACTATCCTGCTTGTGATTTTCTCAAAGAATTCCAACAGATTTGTTAGGCATGATTTCCTCTGAAGGAAACCACTCTGATTTTGCCTGCTTTATCATGTGCCTCCAACTACACTAAAACCTCATCCTTAATAATAACTCCAGCACCTCCAACTACTGAAGTCAGGATGATTGGCTAATAATTCTCTTTCTTTTGCCTCCTTCCCTTAAAGTGTGGAGTGATACTTGCATTTTTCCAATCTTCCAGAGCCATTGTAGAACCTAATGATTATTGAAAGATCATGACTAATACCTCTACAGCCTCCTCTGCTACCTCTTTCAGAACCCGAGAGTGTAGTCCATCCGGCCCTGGTGACTTATCTAACATTCAACCTTTCAACCTCCAAAGCAACTTCTCCTTAGTGATAACAACAACACTCAATTATGCCCCCAATATTTTTGGATTTTTGGCATGCTCCTAGTGTCTTCTACAGAGAAAACAGACAGAAAATACGTATTAACTTTGTCTGCCATTTCTTTTCCCGCATTACTACCTCTCCAGCGCAATTTCCCAGTGGCCCGATGTCCACTCTCGTCTCTCCTTTTCTTTTTATATTTCTGAAAAAATAGTTTTGGCATAATCACATTATTGGCTAACTTATGTTCATATTTCATCTATTCTCTCTTTCTGACTTTTAGGTGCCTATTGTTAGTTTTTAAAAGCTTCGCAATCCTCCAACTTCCCACAATTTTTGCTGCATTGTTTGTTCTCTCATTTCACTCTATGCCGCTTTTGACTTCCGTTGTCAGCCACAGTTACCTTTAGAATACTTGGGGATGTATCTATCTTGCGCCTTCTGAATTGCTCCCAGATACACCAGCCATTGCTGTTCTGCTGTAATCCCTGGTACTGTCCCCTTCCAATTAAACTTGGCCAGCTCCTCTCTCATGCTTCTGTTACAGTATTCATTTTTTTCCACTGAAATACTAATATATCCGACTTTATTTTCTCCCTCCCAATCTGCAGGTTGAATTTATCATATTACGATATCTGTCTCCTAAGTGTTCCTTTACCTTAAACTTCCTAATGAAATCTGGTTCATAACACAACAATCAATTCAGAATTGCTTTTCACCTGGTGGCCTCAACCACAACAGGTTCCAGAAACCCAACTTGAACGCTTTCTACAAATTCCATCTCTTGGGGTTCGGCACCAAAATGAATTTCTCAATCTACCTGCATATTGAAATACCCCATGACTATTGTAACATTTCCATTTTTATTTGCCTCTTCTGTCTGCTGTTGTAATTTGTACCCCACATCTAGGCCACTGTTCGAAGTCCTGGATATAACTCCCATCAGGGTCTCTTTCCCCTTGCAGTTTCTTAACTCTATCCACAAGGATACTCCATCTTCCAATCCAATCTTTCCTATTTCTAAGGATTTGATATAATTTTTTTTTACTAAATAAGCCACTGCACCCCCACTACTTACCTGTCTGTACTTTCTATACAATCTATCTTTTGACGTTAATCTCTCAACTATGAATTTCTTTCAGCCACGATTCAATGATGCCCACAATGTCATAACTGCAATCTTTAACTTCTACCTTGTTCCATATACTGTACAGTCTGTATTCAAATATGATACCTTCAGACATGTATTCCTTGCCCTCTTGATTTTGCCACCATGTTAGACTTCAACTCATCCCAGTGGCTGCAACGTTGCCCTATCACCTTCTTGTCCTTCCTCACAGTCTCACTACACGCTGCCTCTACTTGTATACCATCTGCTCCGTCTTCAGACCTATAATTCCTGTTTCCTTCCTCCCTGCCTAATTAGTTTAAACCATCCCTCACAGATCCAGCAAACCTGCCGACAAGGATATTGGTGCCACTTGGCTTCAGGTGTCAACTATCCTTTTTGTACAAGTCATAACTTCCCCTCTTAGGTTATTAGTTTCAAGAAAATTAGACCATCATTGTTTAACGTTCTCATGGGTTTCATAACTAGGGGAAATCAACAGTGTTAAACCACCATTAACATGGATCCTTAGCATTCTGTTTTGAAACACATGCTGTTGATCTGACGTAACTCAATCCAAGATTCTTCTCTCCTTCCGGGACTTTGCTTCATTTCTACTTCTGACTGCAAGTTTATTGGATTGGGTGTTTGTTCCTCCTGTAGGAGAGGAATGATCCTCTGCATCTGTTTTTCTTGCGTCATTTCTGGGATTTCTCTTGTTCATATAGTTTTTCCTTTTGAAGCACGTGCACTTAGCGGAACCAAGGGATCAGAGGTTTCCCATCATTTTAAGTGCATAAAGGTGGACCAATCTTATAAAATCATGTTTGCAATGTCGGGTATCAACATTTTCATTCAGTTAGGTAATAGTATTTAACTATTAACTATTAATTCATAATTACGTACGTAATTTTGTACGTACAAAACGTGATCTCTGTGATTTCTGTTTAAAAATTAATCCTTCAGAAATAATCTTTTTTTTTACAACGGATGGTCTTCTGTGTTCTTCCTGGTGAGGCTTCAATTAGAAATCCTTTATTGCTGGTTTGCTAATATTTTCTCCTTTTTCTACTATTTTCTATGTTTAGGCCGCTTCAATGCTAACTCAGAGGGAAAGGATGGCTAATTTAACGCAGACAAATTCATCTCTCAGCAACCTAACATACATTGAAAGAGGAAGCGCTTACAAAACAGTTGAACTAATCTTCATTGTGATTGTAGCATTATCTTTGAGTCTGGTGACCATTATCGGAAACATTCTGGTTATGCTTTCTATCAAAGTAAACAGACAGTTACAAACAATTAACAACTATTTTATTTTCAGCTTAGCCTGTGCTGATTTGATTATTGGTGTGTTCTCCATGAACCTTTACACCATTTACATCGTCTTTGGCTACTGGCCCATGGGCCCAGTGGTGTGTGATTTATGGCTGGCTCTAGATTATGTTGTTAGTTCAGCATCTGTCATGAACCTTCTTATCATCAGCTTTGACCGATATTTCTGTGTGACAAAGCCTCTCAGCTACCCTGTGAAGAGAACCACCAAGATGGCACGGATGATGATTGCAGCTGCTTGGGTGCTGTCATTTATCCTGTGGGCTCCTGCCATTCTCTTCTGGCAGTTCATTGTAGGTGGGCGGACAGTTAAAGAAGGTGAGTGTCATATACAGTTCTTCTCAAATCCAGTTGTCACTTTTGGCACTGGAATAGCAGCCTTCTATCTACCAGTTATTACCATGACTATTTTGTATGTGCACATATCCCGTGCTAGCAAGAGTCGGATCAATAAGGATAAGAAAGAGCCAGAGTCAAACAAAGACAACATTTCTCTCAGGCTAGTGCGAGGCAAAATAATGAAATCGAATAATAACAACATTTCAAGTGTACCTGTTGAGATGCAGAATGTCAAAACACAGAACGGCAAGGCAGCTGGTGAAGTAATGACGGATCATTGTGGCCAAGGAGAGGAAAAGGGGGTCTCAAATGAGTCGACTTCCCTCAGTGTCGTCCCTTCCATCCAGACGGAGGAAAGAACGATTGATGAGAGCTCAAACGTCTCCAGTGCACAAAGGCATTTTAGCAATGGCAGCTCCAAGCACTCCAGCATAAAGGTTGTCACGAAATCCCAAAAGAGTGACTACTGTGCGACCACAATTGAAATGGTGTCAGACAACAGCACCAAGAATGATAAAGACAGAGAGCTCGCCGCAGCCCACAAGATCATTAAAATGACAAAGACCTCTGCTGAGAAAAAGAAGGGAGCTGTAACACGGGAGAATAAGGTGACCAGGACCGTCTTGGCTATTCTGCTGGCATTTATCATCACCTGGACCCCATAGAGTGTCATGGTACTCATTAACACTTTATGTTCAGTCTGCGTTCCTAACACAGTATGGACTATTGGATACTGGCTCTGTTACATCAACAGTACACTCAACCCAGCCTGCTATGCACTATGCAATGCTACCTTCAAGAAAACCTTCAAACATCTTCTCATCTGTCAATATAAAAACATTGGTGCAACAAGATAAAATCAATAACCTGCTCCTCTCCATGAACATTTTATACATGTTATAGATGGATTTCATAATGTTTATCATAAATGTATGTAAGTAAAATGTTCAACACGCCAGTTATGGCTGAAATAGATATTATCTGTAATATGGTGAAAGCATACTTCAGTTATGGCCTATGAATTTCTAATTTATGTTTAAATGAAGAGTGTGCTGATTATTATAATGTTTCTGTTTGAAATCGGAAATGAATCTGCCCACATTTCAAATATAGTGCATTCCAGTTAATCGGGGGACACTGGGAATTGGACATTTTGGCCCGATTAAATGGTTGCCCCAATGAGCCGATGTTTCCTGGAAATAGTTAACAAGGTATTAAAAAAAGACAAACTACCATTTAATTAAGTAACAAACTATGTGTTTAAAGGAAATACAGAATTAATTAGAACACAACCAAATTCACTACAGTACATAAAACTGTATTAGTTCCTAATTATTATGCTGAAATTCATTAAGCATGCACTGACATGTTCTTTTGATTGACTGTAAATAAGCAAAATCAGCAGAGACACCAAGTGCAGATAGTGGACAGCTTTCAAACAGTGCTGGCGATGATTGGGACCTCCAAACCCTCATTTTAATTGTAACATTCAAAATGATTGCTGATACCTTTAAATTAATCATAGTACCTAACTGGATGATGTATTGAAATTGTTTCATTTCATCCCAACCGTTTCTGCCATCCGCAAGCCTGAATGCTTGAAACCGCAGTGAGAAAAACAGTTCCATTTTGTATTACTGTTTATCACTTGCCTACGATCAATGACAAAAATCACTGCTTTTTGAATACGAGCATTCAAGTGATGCCATTTAAAACGGTTGTTTTAATTACAGCGTAGTGTATAATGGCTAGATAAATTGCATGTGACTGACACTAGTAAGAACCTGTTTGGCAACAGATTCCTTTCCCAATTAAGTGGCATAGTTTTCCAAATAAACAAAGGAATCCAATTTTTTTTCTTTTTTTTTCATTAAGTATTGTCCGAAATAAGCGGCTGCCCCAATTAACCAATGGCAATTAACCATTTGCCTGAATTATAAAATTCAGCATAGGCACATTTAAGGGGTAATGTTCATTTTTATAATATTACTCAGTATCAAAAATTGTATTTTGTCCGTCTAATAACTTTGTGTTTCTAATGGATTCATACTTCATTACCTTTTAGTTTGTAGTTATAATCGGTTGCTTCGAAACTTAAGCACTTGTTATAAGGGGGACGTTGGTGGCGGACCCAAATGCAAGGCACAGCCACTGAGGGACTAGGAACAGGGCTAGGTGTGTCAAGAAAGCAAGGAAAGTCAGGAATAAATGACGCTTGATATTGACATAGGCCTTGGACGAGACTAGGATTCGGGGCCTAGGACTTGGACTAGGGACAAGGGACCCGGACGTGGAACTTGGAACTTGTAGCCTGGGTTAGGGCCAGAAACTGGACAAGGAACCGAAACCTGGGTCTTGACTCGGGCTGGAATCCCGGATCTAGGCGAGGACAAGACGCGGCCACAGGTCGTGGCGTGGATACCGGACTGGACGTGTGACTCCCGGACAGGACTGAGGAACTCCAGCAGCGGGCTGTGGGAGGTAGCCCTGGGCTGCGCAAGGTATAAGGACAGGAAGAGGCACATGGACGGGGCAAGGGACTCCAGCACAGGACGAGGGACCATCAGCATCGATCTGGGCGAAGTACTCCTCGGCTGGGCGAGGCAAAGGACAGGATGAGGCTCATGGACGGGACGACAACATGCAGCGGCCACACTGCGAGCACCGGACGCAGTATGTCACAGCATTCGACTCACAGATGAAGTGTCGCCTCACCTGGAAGGATGTCTGGGGCCCTGAATGATGGCGATGGAGGAGGTGTAAGGGCAGGTGTAGCACTTGTTCTGCTTACAAGGATAAGTGCCGGGAGGGAGATCGGTGGGAAGGGATGGGGGGTATGAATGGACAATGGAGTCGCGTAGGGAGGGATCTCTGCGGAAAACAGAAACTGGGTGGGGGGGGGGGGGGCAGATGTGCTTGGTGGTGGGGTGCTTCCAGTGCAGCCTTTTATACATTGGTGAGAACTGACGCAGACTGGGAGACCGTTTCAGTGAACACCAATGCTCTGTCCGCCAGAGGAAGCAGGATCCCGCAGTGGCCATACATTTTAATTCCACGTCCCATTCTGATATGTCTATCCAGACAGATATGTCTCTACTGTCAAGATGAGGCCACATTCAGGTTGGAGGAACAACACCTTATATTCCATCAGGGTAGTCTCCAACTTGATGTCATGAAGATTCACTTCTCTTACATCGTTAATGCCCCTCCTCCCCTTCTTACCCCATCCCTTATTCATTCATTCATTCATTCATTCGTTAATCTATCTATCTACTTAATTATCTATCTATCTATCTATCTATCTATTCATTTATTTGTTTGTTTATTCATTTATTCCCCCCCCCTTATTTTTCTTTCTCTCTTTTCTTTCTCGCTGTCCCTCAAACAATATTCCCTGCCTGCTCTCCATCTTCCTCCGGGGCTCCACTCCCCCTTTCCTACTGTCCAGCCTCCCGTCCCATAATCCTCTCCCTTCTACAGCCTGGAATCCCTTTTGCCAATCAACTTTCCAGCTCTGAGCTTTATCCCCTCCCCATCCTTTCTTCTCCTGTCATGTCGGATCTCTCCTCCCACTCCCTCTTTCAAATCTCTCACTATCTCCTCTTTCAGTTAGTCCTGACGAAGGATCTCGTCCCGAAAAGTCGACTGTGCTTCCTTCTATAGATGCTGCCGGGCCTGCTGCGTTCCACCGGCATTCTGTGTGTGTTACTTGAATTTTCAGCATCTGCAGATTTCCACGTGTTTGCATCAGATATCCTTTGTGCACCACTGTCGCATTAACCATCGTCCTATTGACCACCGTCTGTCAACCAGGTTTATAACTAGCATCCATACACTCAGTAGCACATTTGCACATGTATTAAGTCTTGAATCTATTGTTCATAGGTTGCACACAATTCAACAATGACAGGAACAGTATTCAAATAGTCTTGTAGAAAGCGGAATAATTCATTCCCTCTCATTCTGTCCGGGACATTAGACAAGGAGCAGTAGTTAGAATGGCTGAGTCATTGCATCACATGTCCTCACAGAGTGGCGCTGCTTCATGTTAGTGGGACTAACCTATTGGGTCAATGGTTAATCTTCGGCTAAATGCCGAACCCTTCTCGAATTCTACTTCTCACTTGATCCACAATTTCTCCTGTTTTACCAAATGTATAACTATTTTACCAATTTCTAAACAGAAAAATACATCTTTTACATTCGCCCGTGTCCCTCAAAACTTTGCTACTCCTGTGGGGTCCATTTCAGCTGGCCAGGAATCACACTCTAGTAAAGTGGTGATGGAAAGGAATTGAAATGATGGCACCGACTCACTCAGTCTGTAATCAAATCGAGAGCATTATTTAGAGATGGGGTCAGCGGTGTACCTTTGCATGTGGAGTGACTCTGGGCATGCAGCCTGCACCTTGGGCTGCGGATGTACGAATTATTCAGTCGGTTACAGAAAGGTTCGAGAAAACAGGAGTTAAGTAATCACTTTCGTGGATAAGAAGGTTAAAAAGGTGAAATTCTTGATTCCAGGAAACATGCGAGCAATGTCAAAGAGCATGGAGGAATCCACATTAGCCTTGCAAAGAGATTGGAGCCCATCCACTGCTTCACAGAAGTGCTGAGTAACTTCATTTTGGGATGAAGACCCAGTGCCTCGCAGCTGATAACTCAGATCCCGATCCCGCAGCAAAGGCAGACTCCAACCAAGTGTACGTGTGTTGATGTGGAAGCTCCCATTTCCACTGTCTAAACTCAGGATGTTGCCAGTATGGTGGGAATAATAATGTTCCAGAGAAATGACAGGATGTTGTAACAATACAGCAATCTCATCTCGTTCACAGTGCTGGGGTAGCTGGACTGTCATGTGCAGGGAGCAGCAGTGGCATTGTGCAGTAAAGACTGCATTCATTATCCCACCATTGTCATTCTGCCAGTTGTCTTGTCATTATGAGAAAGGATATCCAAGCCTCACAGGATAATCAGGAGCCCTTCACATTAGAAATGATGCCAATCTCGACAGGAGAATACAGTTCAGAGACAGCCTTCCAGACCCACAATTGCACACCAAAGCCATTTACAGTCTCCTTCACTAAAGTTCCTTACATTCAGCCCAGCCAGCCCTACCGCTGATTTTGCTCTGCATGAATCTCCTCCCAACTTGCTTCAATAATCCCATCCAAGTTTGAAAGGTCCAATGAAATGTCAGAGAAATGTATACAATATACATCCTGAAAAGCTTTATGTTTGTAAACATCCACCAAAACAAAGAAGTGCGCCAAAGAATGAACGAGTTAAACATGAGAACCCCAAAGTCCCCCTTCCCATGCATAAGCATTTGCAAGTAATAATCCCCCCTCCCCACCGACCACCAAGCAGTCGCCACCAAGCTGTCAAGTGTGAGCAAAGCTATAGCAAACACACAGACTTGCAGTTAAACCAAAGACTTCGGGTTTCACCCAGTTTTCGACATATCGCAGGTCCTCTCTCTCCCTAATAAGGGAGAGGGAGATGTCTCCATCAGCAGACAGATGAATTTCCTTCCTCACAAACTCTATTCAGTCTCCACTTAAGTGCGTCTGTATTACTTACTGAGGACGACTCCTGTCATGACAATTTTGATTTCTACCTTCTTACTTTTCTTTGGATAAGTAAGTTAGATTTTAGGTGACTAACTTGTTTTGTTGGCCTCCGTCCGCTCGAGCTGACCAATGGAGCTATTCTGTCGCCATCCACTTAGGTAAAGACACTAAGGATGAAAAAATGTTCTTATTCACTTGCCAAGATTGGATTGATAAAACCGCATTGCAATACTTATTTTGTGTTGGCTTGTATTTCACGTTGCAGCTAAATACGTTTTTACAGAATAGTGAATGAGGATGTGTTTTACTGCTGCAGTTGGATGAATTGGTACTGAAATGGATGAGCATTCAACCTGGCCAAGCATGCTGCTTCTGTTTCTCTTTCTTCTTGTTCCCGTTCTGCTTCTGAACCCACACCCTCCCCACCACTTTTTCTTAGCGTCCAGCTGCTTGACGGGGAGCTGGTTAAGAAAAGCTGAACCCCAGTAAAGGGAAGCCTGTGAGGCACACAGCAGATATCGAACTATAGAATTAGCAAAAAGTGCAGCACAGAAACAGACCCTTCAGCCCATCTAGGGGGGCCGCACAATTTAAGCTGTCTACTCCCAGCGACCTACACCAGGACCATCGCCCTCCATACCTCTACCATCCATGTACCCATCCAACCTTCTCTTAAATGTTCAGATTGAGGTTTCATGTCTCTCTTGTGCTGGCGGCTCGTTCCACACTCACAGAACATACTGAGTGAAAAAGTTTCCCCTCATGTTCCCATTAAACTTTCCCCCTTTTTCTTCTGCTGTGTATTGCAGAGGTCCTCCTGGGTGGTGTGGTGAGTACAATCTATGTTGCAGCTCAACAGTTGTTTGCCAGTTCACAATTTTGTCTGGTAGCCACTGGCATTTGTGTGTGCAGGAATTCCTGTGTTGCAGACCATGTTGTAGGCATTAACCCTTGAACTCCCATAACTGCTTTTTGGTTAGTTGTGGTGGTTCAGCTGCAGACTGCAGCAGACCATTATAGAATACTGCCATCTCGACAGCTCCAGGCACCATCATTTATTTGTGTCAATTCTCTGATTGGTCGTGCACTGTCTGGTCACCAAGAGGCTGTTTATTCCTTTTGGTCAAGGTACACCGAGATCGGGGGTTCCCAGACTTTCATATGCCATAGACGAAACCCATTAAGCAAGGGGTTGGTGGATGCCCGATTGGCATCTGGAGCTTTAATGTGACATCTGCAGAGTTGTGGTCTGATCACCCTGCACAGTGACGAAGCTGGCACAAAGCTATTCACAGATTCCATTCTTGCTTCTCTGGCATTGGAGAATCTCACTTAGGAAGGTGACAGCCAGTGTATTGTCTCTTCAGGTTTGAGCTTCTAATTATGGCTGGAGAAGGTGACAGTTTTGAGTGAGACTGTTTCTACTGAACCACCAATGACTGGCAGATTGTTCTCTTACTGAGGTTCAGAGAATTGCTGTATGAAAGCCCTTCTTCTGAGACACTTCCCTCACTGTCTCCCGCAGCTTCCTCTCTCATCAAACAGCTTGTACTTCTCTCCATGTTCTCTGCTCATTCTGCATACAAAAGGAATACCACGCTCCCCCCCCCCCCCCACCAACCATATCTGGGAGAAACTGGTGTCTACAGAGGCCTTGAATTCAAGCCAAGAGCTTAGTGGCTTGGCACATCATTCCCTGTACACTTCCCAAGAGTAAACATTAGAAACAACCAAACCTTTGTGGATTTCCAGTTCACGAATCAGAAATAAATCAAATCTCTCAGCGTAGTCTCAACTAAGCAAGCTTTTTCGAAAAAAATTATGAGTATTTCAAGCTAGCCTGCTGTGCTAGAAGGTGTAGTGTTATCAGTGCAAGTGTCTTAGGATAAATAGGAATGCATCACCGCACTGTATAGACACTTAGCACAATGACGAAAGGAATGAACCTTTGTATCCGTCGAGCTGTCAAAAGGAATGAAAGATTTTATTGCCATTGCACCTCCGGATATTTTGAAACAGCTGTCCAGATTTGAAAAGGAAAGTCTGTCCTGAGGAGTCTCGAACTTGACTGTATCCCTACTCAATATCCTGCGGTAAGATTTACAGCTCGGATTTATGGTCGAATAAGTTGAGAATACCACAGTAATTTGCTAATCATGTCTTGTTTTAGAATATCCAAAACAAAATATCTTTTGAACTATTATGCTTTTTTTAGATTTAGAACGCTGGAGGCTATGCTGAATTATAGGTTACAAACTTCTCAATACAAATGATCAGCACACTCTTAATATATGTAATTATTTATTCTTCTATGATTACTGCCTTGCTCTTTGACAAGGTCATTTGCAGAGCGCTTATTTCATTCAAATATATGTCAAAGTGGAAATGTTTTTCCTTCGGTTCAGTGCCAGTGAATCATTAACAATAACTTACTATTAAATTTTCATGGGACAATAGGGCTAAAGTAAGGTGCCTGTTGCATTTTACTTTCCACATCATTACCTTCCTTTAGTTTCTCTTCATTGTGATCGAATGAAATGAATGTAAAACTGACATGTATCACCGGCATGCACAGAAAGTGTATTGACTTCTCATTTCATTGAAGTATCATTGTTTGAAATGAATGCTTTACATTGTGAATCCGTGAATGAGACAAAGTCTTCAGAATGGATTTTGGGCATTGTGGTATGAAAATTACACTATGTTTTGGTTAAGAGATGCAGATTAATTACAGCGATGCATCCCTTGACTAGTAATCGTGTTTGGCTTAGTGATAGATCTATCAGGCAAACCTGCTTCGTCAGCATGGTGGTGTACATAATTGAAACATAATTCAGTGAGGAAGAATGCATCTGATGGCAAACTGAAATGCTAACATCAATCCAGGAACTAGTAACCAACTAAAAGAAATTGGTGAGTATGAATTCTGCACTGACATGTTGAGAAGGGTAGATTATTCTGTATTCTCCATTGAAGATTTTTCAGTTACATATTCTAATTAATTGTTAGCCACTTGGTCTTTTACTACTTTGTAAAAAAAAACATTCTTCTTCCCTTACCGTTTGCAAAGCGAAGGCAGGTTGTTAATAACATTGATTGATTGCGTTGAAGCACAATTGTGCTTTTCAGTAAATTATCTCATTAGATGCACAGAGAACATAATTTTATCATCTTTTAGTTGATCTCATCCGTCCACTCCAGGAACTGGTTTCGCATGCCGGGGTAGCCACCTCCCTATCTTACTGGGGTTGAAGTTTCCTGGCTACACTCAACTGGTTTAGCCCGCCTGTCGACGCGGTGTACTAGGGTGTTGCCACTGTCACATGCAGACTGTTACTTGGAGCCACGGGTGAGTTCTGGATGGCACCAGGGGACGAAAGGTGTACGAGCTGCCACTATGTGGAGCACGAAAAGCCCGCCACCGGAAGTGCCTAACGAATTAATGTTTATAATATTTTTAAATAAAGGGTCCTAGAGTTTTTTGCACGATTTTCATAATCATTGCTGGTATCTGTTTTCTGGTTGTGATTCTGAATATTCCATAAAAATAGTCTCCGTGCCTATTTTAAAGAAAAATATTTTCAGTTTATCGCCAATGGACGGATATGAATCGATATTAGATCGATAAATGGACATTTAGACAGATAGACTGAGAAGGATACATTTGGGAGACAGATAATTTGATTCCCTTCCTGAGCTGTGAGAAGACAACTGGGTTATTTCCCTGCTTCAAAGGGATCCACTACTGCAGTGAACAGAACTGTCAGAGCTATACAGGCACATCACTGACCAACCTGGTCAGTGCTTAATCTGACATACCACCGGCCACATAGATAATGTCACTACTTGTCCAGTTCCCTCAATATTGCAATGCTATTATCACAGCTCATTCGGTCCCACCATCTCTCACAGAACATATCACTGCTTATTCAGAACCATCTCTGAAAATACTGGTAATTTCATTGCTCGCAGTCTCATGATGGACACAGCGAAAAGATGATGTCTGACCATAAGGACATAACAAATAATAACATTGTTCTTTACAAAACTGCCCCTCCGCACAATCACAAAGTTTGGGCCGATACCCTATCATCACTGTCTACACGGTCAGTGAGTATCTGAACATACAGGTTAACTCTTTGTTTGCCAAAGCCGGCTCCCTTGCAACAAATAAAATGCTGATGACGCAGCAAATTACAGACTGGAGAATCAATACCTCAAACGTGCAATCAATAATGTCATTTTTAGTACCCTGTACAGCAGGAGATAGCTATGTGATGTGAATAGAACTTCCATGCAACTTATCGTTATGGACTCGGTTTACAGGTTCTACAGTTCAAAGGAGAAGGATGATCTATCCATGTACCAACGAGTACCCGAGCATCAGGCGAACGTAAAGTCATTGAACCTCGGCTTTTGTTATTATTGTTGTACTGATATTAGGATTGACCCGGTTGTTAACGAGAGATATTCACTCTTTATTTACTCTATCATCACATTGGGCCGTGTTTATATATCGAGACACGAGCACATTTATATTTTCGGATGTATAAATTAAATTCGGCGTCCTTTATTTGCAAGTCTTGTTACACACTTTTACTTAGTCTGTCCGCATAAAAAGAAATCCGGAAATTGTTCAGTGGGATCGCGGATAAAAATCCTCATTCACGAAATCAGTTATAGATGTGTTCAGTCGGGTCAGATAATCTGAACCACCAAGAATGTATAGTCTTTATCACTAACACCTTTACACAACCAACATGTTTTTCACTGATGTCTCATACCAAGAATAGAATAGTAAATATAATTGTTAACATACCCTCTATACATGTAAATATAAGGTAGGTTTTCTTAAATCTTTGGGAAAAATGTGCTGTATGCTGGGAATAAATGTGTATATTTTTTGTTGTTTCAAGCAGGTGGTGTAGAACAACAAGAAAAAAATATTGCACATCACTTGTCCGATTAATCACAGACCAGATGAGATGAAGTTAACCCCTTACAGTTTGGCACTTGCAGAATTACTAAATACGCTCAGTTATATGTTTGCGTACAATCACATAAGACTTTTTTTCCAAACACATTTTGTCATAATTTGTAAATATTGCTTGACTGAGAGAAAACACTCCAAGGAAACTAATAAAGAGGCCAGGTCTCCGCAGATGAGCAATAAAGTGAAACACAACCAAATGAATAGGCACAAACTGTAGAAGGTAACAGGTTAAACCAGCAGGAGGAGGAAATATCCTTCTTGTCCAGCTTTCTGTCAATTCTCAACTTCCGGACACAGATTGTCATCTATAAGACTAAACAGAATACGGTGCATTTACACTGAAGTCCTCTGACGTTAATTTCTATGACCTATCCATTCAAATTTAAATCTGGACGCTTGTGCGGATCAGCAGAAACTGAATCGGAGGTTCATAAACATGTGCCAGTTGTATTCATTGGCTGGAGTTGTGGCCCGATCGGGGAATGGAAAAGTATTGTTACTGATTCACTTACTGTGTAATGGTGTGTGCAGCTTTACGCTGGATACTGCACTTTTCTGCGGTTTCGTGCCATGAGGAATATTTCAAGTATGTTTGAATGTATCCCGTGTCCTACTAAGCAGACATTTAACAGGTTGAAACACATTTTCTGAATATTTTGCAAGGTGTGTGTCTGCTTCGCTGTTCCTACATGTTTGTGTAGAAAAGCAAGAAAGGCTTATTGTGCATCAGCGATGAGATTAACAATATTCGAGAAGATATTTAGTCAACGCGCTGCTGTTCGCCATTACAGGCTCACGTGGTATTTATTTTTGTAAAATGGAAAGAAGTTCAAATTTCGAATGATTTTGAAAACATATATAAATGAGTCCGTTGTTCCAATAATTGAGAAATAAAGAACCAGAGGATTTTGCATTTTCAACATTTCTGGACCCAACAGCCGAACCCCCATCTCTGTCACTTCCTGGACAGCCACAGCTGGAAAAAGGAACCAAGCAGGCACAAAGGACACAAACTGATTGCAGTACGATCACAGGCGGAGCTTCGTCGTTCAAATAGAGACGTCATTTTGACACAGAAAATAGTTTGTTTTATTTTGTAATAACCTCAGCGACAGCACTGATGTTATCGCTGCCTTTCCAGAACAATTACTGCACACACTGACAATGTCCCTGCTGATCATGCTGATGACGACATTAGTAATGCGGGCCCATCACTGACCCCCACTAAAATATAGTGATCTCTCTGCAGACTTACCAGTGTCGGGTTAAGCAACCATGAACTAAAGAAACATTGATTTAAGGTGACATGAAAGGAGATAGGCCCAGCCATCCCGCCGGCTACATGATTTTGTTGTTGAGGCCCAAACCGAACGCACACCTGTCTCATCCTCTGATGACCTTTGCAAGCACTGTTTCTATCCAGTTATAGACAGACATCTGATTGAAATGAAAAGACGGTTCTCAAATGAGACTGGGGGTGTTCTGACTGGAGTGTCAGCATTGAATCCCAAACACAAGCTCTTCCTAGACAAGAATTGTCTTTGGCCAGTGGCCCAATACTATAGAGTGACTGAAGTGAACCTGACTGCAGAGCTACATCAGGTTCGGCGGCTGCCGGAAACAAAACAAAAGCAAGGACAGACGGTAAATGACACAGTGGAATTTCTAGCTCTAATGAGATGCTACCGCGATGCATTTATAGATTTATACAAACTAATCTGCATATTACTGACTGCCTGTGTCATCTACCTTGTGCAAAAAGAGTTTCTCTTGCCTCAGTTGCCTCAAAAACTATTAAGGGATAGCAGCGGCGATGCTCGGAACAGCAGCTTGGCCCTGTTGGCCATGAACAGCCGGAAGACCAAAACACTTGGTATCCAGCAAATCATTGATGCTTTCGCCACCAATCACAGCAACAGACGGAGTGTGCTTCTCTGAAAACATCAATGGTGATTGCAGTTGATTTCTTTAAATTTTGGGCCGAGACTAATGCTGATTACAAATATTATTTTGTGGTGGATGCCCCATAGTACTTATGTTTCCTGCAAATGCTAGAATGTTACTTTTACTGCTATTAAACCTATTAGTTTTGCTTAGACTTCCAAACGGTGATTCTGTTGATTTTTGTTTTAAATTCAGTAGCCAAATTAATTGAGGTATTGCATGGTTAAAATACGATTTGTCCAACTAGTGGTAAAGCCCTGCATCTGTTGCTTGCCTTATTTGTCTTTAATAACGGTGTATCTTTTGCCACTGTCTGTCTATGCAATGCGAATAGCAGTGGACCTTGTGGGTTAGAGTTGTGTTTTTCAGTTGAAAAACACGCATTTGACGCTAATTGCGGGATTGGAGCGTGATTCATATTGTGCGCTGTTGGTTTGTTTGTTTATGTTGTGTGCGATCGGGGTTGTCCCGGTGTTGTTGACACTGTCACAGTTCACTTCTATACTAGATCTATCAATTGTCACTTTTTTGTTAATTAACAGCTGAATATATAATAGGCACTTAATAATTGAAACTGACTTTTGAACGCCACACGTCTGGCCTTGCGAATACACATTGCCATCCCTTAGCACCATCATTGAATAATTCAGCCCCACTGTAGAACCAGCAAGAAAAATGTCTGACGCCGCCAGTGGGAAGGATGATTATCGCGAAGACAGTTTCGAGCTTGGGCGATTCTGGATAAGGAGTGGAGAGGAGTGAGATCATGGAGACGAGAAGAGAGGTGGTCACGGAGACGGAAAGAGTTGAATATTTCCGAGGACTGTATAATTGTGGAGCTGTAGTTCCAGAATGACTTTCGAAAATGAAAGTCCTCCAACCTGTCATCGTATAAAGCCGTTACTCTGGCACATACTTCCCTTTCCTCCCTCATCAAAGACTTCCCCCACCCCTCCAGTATGCTCTCTCTCACTCCCACGTCTCTTGTCCAATCCCTGTCTCTCTTTCGCCCCAACTATCAGCCGTTATCTCCCGACACACCCGCTCACTCTCCGCCAGTCTCTTTCTCCCCTCCCCATCCTCTCAAGGTCCAAAGTCTATCCCTGCAGTCACTCTTTCTCACCACTCTCTCTGGCCCAGTCTCTCCCCGCTCTCGCTCGCTCCTCAGCCAACTTTCACCACTTCGATCACCCTCCCCATCTCAAAACTCTCTCATCACCCCATTTCTCCCTGCACCCACAGCCCTCTCTCCCATCGGTCTCTCACTGTCCCGTCCGTATCACTCCACACCAACATGTTCTCTCCAGTCTCTCTTCTCCGCAACTCAGTCTTTCTTTCTCCCAGATGATCTGTCTCTCCACACTTTCTTTCTTCCCCTTTCTCTCTGTGTCAATATCCCCTTCTTTTTCAATCTCTCCCTATTTCTCTCTGCCTCAGCCATTGCTATCCTCTCCAGACTCTCCCAGTCTTTCTCCATTATTCCTCTTTCGGTCTCCCCTCTTGCCCTCACGTTTCTCTCGTCTCTCTGATCTAGTTTGCCTCTTAACACTTTCTCTGTCTGTAGCCTTCAGTCCATCTCTCTCATCATTATTCTCTCTCTCTCTCTCTCTCTTTCGTTCTCTCTCTTTCTCTCTCACTCTGCCACCCTTCCTCTCACTCTTTCTCTGCACGATCTTCCAAATCCTTCACTCCTTGATGGCCTCTCTAGCCCGTCTTGCCCCACTTCTTCTCCCCAACGAATCTCTCTCCCAAATAGTATGTATTTCCTATTCCAGTAACACTCTTATTTTTCAGTCACTCTCCGCCCATTGTCTATACTCCAGTCCTTACCCCGGCTCTCTCTTGCTCCCAGCACTCGCACCGCAGTCTCCCGCTTCACTTTTTCTCCAACTGTCTCTCACATACTCCGCACAACCCAGTCCTTCTTCCTCTTCAGCTTCTCCCCAGACACTTTTTCCCCATTCTCACTACTCTGTCTCTCTCTCCCCACCCATCTCTTCACGTCTCTCTCACTCTCTCTCTCCCCACCTTTCTTTGCCCCGAAACTCAATTCTCCTCCCTGCCTCTCAGTCCCCGGTGGCCCTCTCTTCCCACGACCCCCTCATCGCAACTCTCTTTCTCTTCCGCCCCTCTCTCCTTGCGTCACTCATTCGACTCTCCCTCCCCAGTCGTCTCTCTCCGGATCCTCTCTCTGCAGTTCTCTATCTACCCGTCTCTTCCTTCCTCGTTCTCTCTCCCATGTTCATCTCACTTCCCACCCGACTCTCTCCGCCTTGCATTTCGCCCCTTATGTCTCACTGAATGACATTCCCCCTCGCTCTCAATTTCTCTATCCATGTCTCTCCTCTCTCTTCCCCCTCGCCCTCTTCATTCTCGTTCTCTCCCCTCGACCTCCTCTCTCCCACCAATCTCTGTCCCCTCTTTTCCTTGCCCCAATGAATGAACAGGGATTGATTAGAATGCTTTATGTAATGGAACTCTTTTGGGCAAGCGATCATAATTTGTTAGAATTCACGCTGCAAAGTGAGAAGCGATAGCTAAAGTGAGATGTACCTTAGGGGATACACATCCAGAAGTAAAGTGCTTTTGTTCTCCTGTCAAAATAAAATGCTATGCTGATGCTGACATCGTTAGGGAAACGTTGGTTTTTCGGAGACATTGACGCGCTATATAAGGATAAGATGGATGTGCATGTAACACCTAAGAAAGGTTTCACTGCTAATGTAATGGTTTCTCTGTAGCAGTGTTTGGTGTATGGCTAGAGACACCGGGGGCTTTGGAATGTGCGCCGTCCAATGAAGAGAATTTTTTTGTTGTGTGCTGAGTAGCAGGTGATCTAGGTCTTTTCTTCGGCAGACGTCTGAATGGAGCAGAGGTCTGAAAGGAAAGCTCGTAGCAAGCAGGACGGAATGGACTTGGATTTTGGTCGGGAGTCGACTAAGTCTGTGAAAATCGATGGAGGGCCAGCGGAAGGGAAACCGTGAACTCCAACATGTGCACATTGGACTGTTTCATTAAAATGGGCCTTGCTTTTGTTTTCTTTACAAACCCTATAGAAAAAGATAAAAATTATAAAGCTAAATCGTTTAATAGCATATGGTGCACTGCCTTTTAATTCGTGGTTCTGATTTGTGACGGTAGAACCAGTTACGCACCATCCACACAAACAAAAATATTTTCACTTCAGATAACCCACGTTTGACGGGGCCAGAGACTGTCTGCCCGAGACTAACGCCAGCCGAAACTGACGGTTACATGTATAACAGGTATAGACGTCATGGAACAAATGGGGTTCACAGGAAGTATTGGAAATGCAGAGAATTCTTAAGATATGTTCTTGTGCCGCGTCTCTCCTCACTGTCATGCACACCGATGACCGCTAGTTCTGTAGTGTCAAGATGGAAAACTCTGCGACCGCCTCTGAGAAGCACTTAGATATTTTATTTATTAATCAATAGAATAATTGACGTGAGCGGATATTTCGCCGCGCTGACGAACTGCTCTCTGAACTTGGACTGAGTCACCCCATAAATAAAAGTGTTTGTGCAACAACTTAATGTCAGCATCATGTATCCGGTGTTTTGAAGGATATATTCCGAATCGTTGTAATTAATTGGGTTCAGTCCGGCAATGGTGTCAAAAAGGAATTCAGCAACATTCACCGACCACAGGATGATGAAGCTTCCGGAGATGGTGAGAAGTAATATCACAGACCTCCTCCGGCTCTCCATCTCCGGGTCACTGCGGTTCTCCGCCTTGGTCTGACCCCTCAGCCCCTTACGGACGCGACTAGTCACCAAAATATGTCTGACTGTCAGAGCTTTGAACAATAATATTAAAGCGAACGGGAGTAACGGCGTTAGAACGGTGGAAAGCCATCTATAACCCAGCCAGCCGCGATCCGCATAGTAGCCTGGCTTTGTAATACATTCCCAGGGTATATTGCCAATCACTTTCACAGGGTGAAATCTAAAGAAGTAGGGTACATTTTTAAAACAGAGCAGAACGCCGGTTGTTGTCAGAACCACAGCCGCAGTTCTCCCGGTACAATACTTTGCTTTCCGCTTCTGGCAAGAGATGGCGACAAACCGATCAAACGTAAACGTGACGGTAAACCAGACCGAACAGTCCATGGCTGCAAATCCCAGGGCAGAGATCGCACTGCACACGGGGGTAATGTCCAGGAAACTCCCGGGGAAGAAATAATGACTGATCCTCCAAAGTAGGACCTCAAAGATGATGGTTAGTAGATCCGCCGATGCCATGGACACCAGGTAGCGAGTGGTGCAAGTAGAGAGGCCACACTTTCCTCTGGACAAGATCACTACCGCCACTAAATTCACTGGGAGAGCAATAAAAAGAATGAGTGAATTACTGTCTCGCCGGTCCATGGGTCTCAGGGCAGAGATAAGCCTGAAATAGAGAGCAATAAACCTTTTCAGACAACTCGGTTCCAGAGGTTTAAATTGTGTAAGGCGGGCGGAGCAATTGCCTCACACGCATGCACGCCAGGTGAAAGTGTACAGTGTTCGGTACCGGAGAATGAGCAGTGTTTGGGAAGGAATAATTGTCAACTCGTTACCGAGGGCGTTTTCGAAAATCAATTTTGTACTCAAACCATCAGCTTTTCGGCTGACGTGTAAAGCCTGGATAACGTGGCAATTTTATCGGCGAAGTTCACAGCCGCGTTCCTGTCACCTTTGTATTAACACTGTCCCCATACTGTAAAAGGCCCCGCTTCCTCCGCCTCTGTCCATTTACGAAGATCAAAGCAAGTTTATTTCCCCCGTTTCGCATGTCTTCCTCTCATCCTCGACTTCCGGTTCCCATTTGCGCACAGAAGGCTCGCTTGGCTCGCTTCTTTTGAACTCTGCAACTGCCTTTGGCCGCGGTTTCTTCACACGATCCCATGGAATCCAATCAGAAAGTTTTAATTTTCGCTTTTACAGATCTTGCATGACCCACTGGATCGTCCGGGTATTTTGCATGTTGGTGGTTAAACCATTCAATTTCCGAAGGGAAAAGAATATAGGTACTTCAAAACATCAGCCGCTTTTAGCGGTTTCACATGTTCCTTACCACGTCTGAACTTCATCGCACACTGCTGAGTTGGCTCTTAATTCCGTCTTCACTTCACTGATAAGGTGTGGAAACAGACCCTGATACACTGAGACGCACACGAATGCCCTCTGGTTTGAAGTTTGAAATCACAAGCGGTGTTTAACGCTTTCCCTTATATCTCACCGGTCTGTCACTTCCAGCGTCGCCTTCAAACTTGCAGCAATTTCATGAAACAAGGCGCAAAACCATTAACGTTTAATTGAAAGCATGTTGCTCTATTGATATGAAATTACAACAAATCGCCCGAAAAGGAGCCGAACGCACTGAGTTATCGGATTTTACATCGTCAGCGGCTTTGCATTGATTACTTCAAACTGCTTGTCAGGAATCCACAAAAAGTAATACATCTGCCGGAACACCGGCACAACATCCGGTCTAGTGTCAGGCGAGGCCATGGACTAAACTACAAGGGAAATTCTGAACAAACACAAAAATTTGTCAAAATGTCTGCACCACACTCACTGATACACCGCCATCACAACGCTGCCGATAATTGAACGAGTCAACAGACCACACACACCGAACCGCAAATCTCAGTTCGCGTAAGTTCTTACCTGGGACACCAGTAACGGCAATGATCAAGTAATATATCTTTTTCACACGATAAATTGTTTCAAACATGCTGTTTGAGATTCTGCCTGTCTTCCAGCTCCCCGTGATGTCGCTGAAGAAACTCTGAGCTGATCAATTTATACTCGCTCCAGCACACTGAATATTCAATACTATAGAAGCTGACGTGTCTTCGAAGAGCTGGGGTAAAAATAAACATGATGTAATTCAAGTAAAATCCCAATTGTGATGACGTGTCGATAGTTTCGATGCGAAATTGCAAAATCTCTAATGAAGATTCGAGAAATCAGTGAATGTTGTTTCGAAATTGTTTCAGGCTCACCTCACGTTTCATGATTGTTGTTGTTTATGCTCTCTATTCTTAGGCTCCATAGACTTTGTCATTCACCGTGCACATGGCACTCGAATTGGAGCAAAGCTCAAAGTGACAGAGCGTCTTCATTCATTACATTTGTATCAACAATGGCTTTCTTTTTGCAATTGAACTAAATAGGCAGCGTTGTGGACATTGAGGTAGACCGTCGTATTTACATATTCAACACTCCGAACTGCATTTGAACTTACACTGTAAATACAACACAGCTTTGACTATTTTTCCTGATGCAGCACCTTGATGTACTTATGAATTCGATTGTCAGAACTGAATGTAAGAAGAGCATTTCACTGTGTCTAGACTGACGTCGCAGTGGCAGGTCGTCAATTCTGGGATGAAACTGATCAGTTTGTCAAATGGATATTGACGGTCAGGCAGCGGTCAATATTGAGGTAGGGGCTGATTACCTTTCATGGGTGAGCAGGGCTGGTATATTCACAAAGAGTGACCGGGTTCTCGAGAGCGCTAATTTAAAGAAAATAAAAATACGAGATGAAAGTTCAAACATCAATGAAGATAGGCCGACAGATTGATCATGTGGAGTTCAGTACAATCCGAATATGAACTTTCACTGATGGGAAAGGTCATGATGCATTATTATATAACATTGGCCAGATTTGAGTATCGTACCAGTCCTGCACCCCATAAGAAATGTATGTAATTGCA
This sequence comes from Hemitrygon akajei, assembly GCF_048418815.1. Lineage (NCBI taxonomy): Eukaryota > Metazoa > Chordata > Chondrichthyes > Myliobatiformes > Dasyatidae > Hemitrygon > Hemitrygon akajei. The sequence continues at coordinate 5,288,911 of NW_027331948.1, forward strand.
GCGGAGCCGATGCACAGGGTTTCACCAGGAATTTGCCGAACGTGGAACTTTTCAGGTTATCGCGGATAATCTGTTATTCTCTTCCAGCAGAGGATAGAGAGGTGTTTCATACAGAGGTTTAAATGTTATTAGAGACATACTTGTTTTCAGTAGTGGGAACTATTTCGCCATATTCGGTCCATCTTTAGCGAAGGGCAAAGTTTGAGTGGAAGTGGAAGTGTTAGTGAAAGTTAGTGTAATTAGTGTAATGTGTTGACTGCCTTCGTTTCAGTTTGATGTAAAGGAATGACTCAGCGATTTAGTTGCATACTTGTGAACCAAGTTGTCTCGTCGGTTATAACTCTGTTACTTGGACAGAGTTAGAGGGACACTAACTTCAGGCCGGAGTGTGAACCACGGTCACTCCTCGGAGCTTGAGCTCCAGAAGACCACGAAGAGGATTCAGGCTTACCTGCTGGGGTACTGGTGATGCCTGAGCTGCAGATGCCCTCGGTTGTACAGGTGAACACGATGACAGCTACTTCGGAGCGGGAGGTCACCTTCCGGCGGGCGATGTCAATGGCACAGCACTTTCCGGTGATGGTAATGTCTAGAGTTCCTGTGAGACATGCCGGCAGCAGCCCTCTCCAGGAAAGGGAAAGCTGATCCATGGAGGTTGGAAAAGGAGGTTGATAGAGAAGAAGTTGGAGCTGCATGATATCTTTTCTACTGACGGGTTTTTATGTGGGTTGTTTCAAGAGCCCTCTCCACTCTATCCGGGTGACAGAGGACACCCCGCTCAGAGAAAGGTCGCGGTGACTGGCACCTGTGGAAAGGGAGGACGCCCGGCAGCACCTGCGGATGTTGAAGGAAGCTGGGATCTTTACTGAGTCCAAAAGCCCTTATACGTCTCCAATAGTAGTGTCCAGGAGGAAGAATTGGAAGGTACGGATGGGTGAGGGCGATCGGATTCTGGACAGGGGAACAGTTCCCCAACACTATACAGTCCCAAAAATCGTGGACACGCTCGCTTGCCTGAATGGTGCGTCGTGGTTCCGTCTGCTGGACTTGAGGAGTGAGTATTATCTATTCGCCATGAGAGAGTCTGAAGGATCAGCAGCAGGAAAGAGAAGACCCACCACCGCCCATGAAGGGCATATGGATTCAGAGGATGCTGAAATGGGTGTGTGGCATATGCTCCCTTTGCTGACTCCCCTATAATTGAGGAAGAGACTTCCCACAGTTCTCATGCAGATGCAGGTGATATCCAGGGATCTCTCTGTGAACAGGCAGGTTTGCAGCTGCACCACGAAGGGATCCTGGGCTCTAAGGAAACTGAGAATGGAGCAGAGCTCTACCAAGTGGCAGAGAGTCCTGGGCTGCCGGAAAACACAAGTAATAGACGGGGGAGACCTCGCCATGAAGTATCCCAAGGAATGTCAGAAACTGAAGACGTAGATGAAAGTATCGGAAGGTCTCAAAGAGTCAGGAGACCACTTCTGTAGCACTGGAGGAACGGGGGGTTGCGAATATCCCCATAGTGGCATACATCAGAAATGGATTGGAGGCTCTGACATCACGAAATTCCTTTGAAGACGGTGTTATTAAAGATGGGATTGTGGCGACCCACTTCTTAGCGCACTCGAACCGTCTCACAAATAGCCAGCGCGCCGGCCTAAAGGCCAGTCCCAAAGGGGCGCCAAGCCTGCTTCACCAACAAAGGGAAAAGCCTGCGCGGGACTGTGCATACGTGCCCCCTACACCATCCGCGCCCGGGGAGCGCGGGATCAGGGAGGCTTTAAAGCGAGGCCGCGACGTTCGAATAAAATCTTTTTTTAACTGCAGTAAACCGACTCCGTGTCGTTATTTCAGCGCTGCGTGTAGAAAACAGCTACAATTGGTGACCCCGACGGCCCAAACGATATCTGGGCCGAAGATGAACGACGCCGCATCTATTAATGCAGTTTCGTTGAAACTGCAAAGCTTCTGGACGCTGCGACCTCACCTTTGGTTCCAGCAAGCAGAAGCCCAATTCCACGTTCGGCAGATAACCTCGGAGGACACACGTTACTACGACGTGGTGAGCTCCCTCGACCAGAACACAGCGGCCCAGGTTGAGGAGTTCATACAGTCTCCCCCAGCGGACGGCAAATACACGGAATTCAAAGCCCTGCTCATATGGACTTTCTGACTCTCACGGCGCGAGCGGGCTGCCCGCTTACTGCACCTGGATGGCTTGGGAGACAGACCTCCATCGGCATTAATGAATGAGATGTTGTCCCTGGCCGGAGGACACAAGCCCTGCCTCATGTTTGAGCAGGCTTTCCTGGAGCAGTTGCCCGAGGACATACGCCTGCTGCTGTCGGACGCGGATTTTAGCGACCTCCGGACGGTGGCAGCCTGGGCGGACTTGCTGTGGAACGCCAAGAATGTGAGTGGGGCATCCGTCGCACAGATCACCACGCCACGCTCCCAGCAGCAAACCAGACCAGGCCCGGCCACAGAGCCCGCTAACCCAAGAGGAAGGGGTGAGGAGACCAACGAACGATGGTGCTTCTACCACCAGCGGTGGTGCGCAGAAGCCCGCCGCAGTCGCCCGCCCTGCAGGTTCCCGGGAAACGCCAGAGCCAGCCGCCGCTGATGGCTACGGGATAGCCTCCTGTATGTGTGACTACCATTCGGGTCGCCATTTTTTGGTCTACACCGGTGCCGAGATCAGCATCATACCTCCGACGAGTTACGACACACGCAACAGGGCACCGGGTCCCACCCTGAGGGCCGTGAACGGCAGCACAGTAAGGACCTACGGCACCCGTACGGTGCAGCTACAGTTCGGCTCCAGCCGGTTCACGTGGGACTTCATTCCGGCCGCCGTACCCCAACCGCTTTTGGGTGCGGATTCTTTGCGGTCTCACAGCCTACTGGTCGACTTGCCGAGACAGGGACTGGTCCACGCCGAGACCTTTCGGACTTTCTCCATGGGTGAAGCCCAGTTGCCGGCTCCACACCTCGACTCCGTCACGCTGTTCGACAACGACTTCACCAGACTCCTGGCGGATTTCCCATCGGTTCTGGCCGCAGTTCACGGCAGCCATGCCCAGACACGGCGTACAGCACCACATCCCGACACAGGGACCACCCCTCCACGCCCGTGCTCGAAGGCTTCCCCCGGAGGAGCTCGGACTGGCGAAGGAGGAGTTCAAGAAAATGGAGGAATTGGGGATCATACGGGGGTCCGATAGCCCATGGGCCTCCCCCCTGCACATGGTGCCCAAAGCGACAGGGGGCTGGAGACCATGCGGCGACTACTGCAGGCTGAACGAGGCTACAACACCGGACCGCTACCCTGTGCCGCACATTCAGGACTTTGCAGCAAACCTGCACGGCGCACGGATCTTCTCCAAGGTAGAACTCGTCCGGGGATACCATCAAATCCCGATGCATCCGGACGACGTCCCCAAAACGGCACTCATCACCCCGTTCGGCCTTTTCGAGTTCCTCCGCATGCCGTTCGGCCTGAAGAATGCCGCACAGTCGTTTCAGCGGTTAGTGGACGCGGTGGGACGCGACCTAGACTTTGCTTTCATCTATTTGGACGACATCCTCGTAGCCAGCAGCAGTCGCTAGGAGATTCTGTCCCACCGCCGTCAACTCTACGCCCGACTTAGTGAATATGGCCTGACAATCAACCCGGCCAAATGCCAGTTCGGGCTCGACACCATCGACTTTCTAGGCCACAGGATAACTAAAGACGGGGCAACTCCTCTGCCCGCTAAGGTCGACGCGGTCCGCCATTTCCCCCGACCCACCACAATCAAAGGCCTTCAGGAATTCTTAGGTATGGTAAATTTCTGCCACCGCTTCCACCCTTCAGCTGCCCGAATCAAGCGCCCCCTGTTCACCCTGATGTCGGGTCCGGGCAAGAACATGACCTGTGTCGAGGAGTCCGCCGTCACTTTCATTCAAAACAAAGATTCCTTGGAAAACGCCACGATGCTAGAGCACCCCAGAACGGACGTCCCTACCTCCCTCACAGTGGACACATCTAACACGGCAGTCGGTGGGGTACTGGAGCAACTCATCGAGGGTCGCTGGCAACCCCTGGCGTTTTTCAGCGAACTCCTGCGACCACTCGAGTTCAAATACAGTGCTTTCGACCGGGAACTGTTGGCGCTATACCTGGTGTGTTGCCTTTATGGCATTTGTTTAGTTTATAATATTTTCGCTTTAGTAATTCGTTTATTAGCATTTTCTAGTTAAATTTAAGATTGTTTAAAGTAAATTCGTTGTCTGTGATATATCCAGGCATGCGATGACGTCACTTCCGGTTTCGCCGCTTCTTGTGGGGAAATACCGGTTTGGAGAAACGGGAAGGAGGGGGCTCACATGTGCAGGATCAGCGCAAGAAAAGTTTCTTTCTACGCACTAGAAACATCGTGAAGCAACGCCGTACGTTCATGAGATAATCGATATGTTGAATTAAAATATTAACGCTGATTCTGTTAAAAGTAATGTCGATTGATAAGGTTTATGTTTTCGTTACTTAAAGAGTTGCGGATAGTTTGTGTTGCAGTGTAATTAAAGCAGTCAAAGGCGTAGGTAGATTCTGACTGTATGCTGCATTTTAATGTAATGTAGTTCTTGTAGTTTACTTTTGCAAATATTTACGATGTAAATGTTATATCAAGAAGGAAACAAATACTGTACAAATTTTGTATTGTTTTATCAACAGTTTTCACCATACGTTAATGTGGAAGAGTGAGCAGTAAACGGTTAATCTTACTGCGATCCTGTTTTCATTGACTATGGTGTACCTCGTTGTTTAGTTCAGAGTTCCCTTACACCTGAGCGAGAACACTACACCTGGCAAACCGGCATTTCAGGTACTTCTTAGAAGATAGGCCCTTCACGGCGTTCACGGACCACAAGCCGCTTACCTTTACATTCACAAAGGTGTCCGATCCCTGGTCGTCCCGCCAGCAGCGCCATCTGTCCTACATCGCTGAATACACGACGGATGTCCGGTACGTCTCGTGTAAGGGCAATGTCGTGGCGGACGCGCTCTCTCGCCCTAATATATATGCCCTTTCCCAAGGGGTAGACTTTGAAGCGCTGGCAGAGGCGCAGCAGGCAGACGAGGAGATCCCTAGTTGCAGAACTGCAGTCTCCGGTTTGCAGCTCCAGGACCTCCCCGTAGGCCCAGGTGAGAGGGCCATATTCTGTGACGTCACCACCGGCCAACCCCGCCCCGTCGCCCCTGCTGCCTGGCGGCGGCGCGTTTTCGACTGCATTCACAACTTAGCTCACCCCTCCATCAGCACAACCGTCCGGATGGTCTCCAACAGGTTCGTTTGGCACGGACTCCGCAAGCAGGTCACTGAATGGGACAAAACGTGCATGCACTGCCAAACTGCCAAGGTGCAGCGGCACACCAAATCTCTGCCGCAGCAGTTCCACCCCAGCCACCGGCGTTTCGACCACATTCATGTGGATATCGTGGGCCCCCTGCCAGTGTCGCGCGGGGCGCGGCACCTCTTGACTATCTTGGACCGGTTCACAAGATGGCCAGAGGCGGTCCCGCTCACCGACACCACCTCCGAATCCTGCGCCCGGGCACTGATTGCAACCTGGGTATCTCGCTTTGGTGTACCGGCCCACATTACCTCCGACAGAGGCGCCCTGTGGTCAGATATGGCCAGCCTTTTGGGGACACAGCTGCGCCACACAACTGCCTACAACCCACAGTCGAGCGGACTGGTTGAGCGTTTGCACCGTCACCTGAATTCGGCTCTCATGCCCCGCCTCAACGGGCCTAACTGGGTGGACGAGCTTCCCTGGGTCCTGCTCGGAATCCGCACGGGGCCCGAAAAAGATCTGCAAGCCTCGTCGACCGAGTTGGTGTACCCCGCACCCCTGGTCGACCCAGGGGACTTCATACCAGCCCCAGGGGGGCAAGAGGAAGAACCCGCGGCAGTCCTGGGCAGACTGCGCGATAGGTTCGGTAACCTGGCCCCCTTAACCATTTCTCAGCATAGGCAGAACCAGACCTGAGTACCCAAAGACCTACTGAACTGTAAGTTCGTTTTCGTAGGGCGGGGAGAACATCGGCCACCGCAACAGCGGCCCTACGAGGGGCCGTTTACGGTGATCAGAAACAACGGGCCCACATTCCTGCTGGACGTTGGGGGGAGAGAGGAGGTTTTCACGTGGACCGATTCAAACCGGCCCATGTGGACATGGCGCAGCCGGTCGAGATTCCGGCACCGCGGCGCAGAGGCAGAACTCCCAAACGGAGTCCGGCCGAGACTGTGGATATTGGGGAGTGTATTGCCGGTTCTGGGTGGGGGGGGTGGTGTTATGTGGCGACCCACCTCCCAGCGCACTCGAACCGGCTCACAAAGTTGCGCTCGCCAGCATTGAGGCCAGTCCCAGAATGGGCGCCAAGTCTGCTTCACCAGCAAGGGGAAAAGCCCGCGCGCGGGACGGGACTGTGAATAGACGCCCCCTACACTGTTCGCGCACGGGGAGGGGGGATCAGGAAGGCTTTAACGCGAGGCCGCGAAGTTTGAATAAATCTCTTTTGCAACTGCAGCTCATCGACTACGTGTCGTTATTTCAGCGCTGCGTGTAGCACACCGCTACAGTATAACGTTTACATTCATATTTATTGTGTTATTATGCGTACTTTGTTTTTTTAAAGCTGCATCGGAATCGAGTAATCATGGTTTCGTTCTCCATTACGCTCGTGGATTGATGACGACAATAAACAATCCCAACATTTGAGAATTGATGCAACACACACAAAATGCTAGTGGAACACAGCAGGTCAGGCAGCACCTATAGGAGGAGCAGTAGATGCTTGATGTGTTGCTTCAAGTTCCAGAATCTGCAGACTTCCTCGCCTGTTTAGGATAAACTGACTCGCCTGTGGGGTCTCTGTAAAAATCACATCAACATCTTTTACCCTTACAGTTCGTTAGCTCTATCCACAAGGATACAACGCCCTATGACCCTGTATACCCTCCTTGCAATGATTTGATTTGATTTTTAAACAACAGAGCAACAGCGCCCATTCCTCGTTCTTTCCTGGATTTTTGCTACAATGTTTATCACTCACTTTAAGCTCCTAGCTATAATCGTCTTTCAACTATGATTCAGTTGTTCTTTCCACACCTTACACACATATGCCAATATGTAGCTCTGCGAGAAGTTCTTCCACAGCATCCAGTAAGCAACGCGAATTGAAATATAACCTTTTCAGTCCAGTGTTCACCCATTTCAATTACGTCCGCCTTTTTAACTTGCAACTAATCTTCTTGACAGCAATTTTGGTCTATCATCAGCCTTTCCTTTCTAGCGGTCTCGTTACACATTGCCTCTGTTTGTCTAACAACTGTCGCATCTTTAGCATTATCACGTCGGTTCCCTGCCTCATACCAAATTAAGATAAACTGACCAGAAAAACTCGAGCCAAACTGCCCGTTAGGACTTTAGACCCCATGGGTTCAGGTCTAACTTGTTCCTTTGGTACAGATCGTAACTTCCCCAGAATCTCTTCCACAATCTCAAATACAATCTCATTTTGATGGTTAATGTAAATGAGAAAAACGGCAACAAATCGTCGCTGTGTTCGAGGACTAGAGGGATAGATAGATAGATAGATAGATAGATAGATAGATAGATAGATAGATAGATAGATAGATAGATAGATAGATAGATAGATAGATAGATAGATAGATACTTTATTCATCCCCATGGGGAAATTCAACTTTTTTCCAATGTCCCATACACTTGTTGTAGCAAAACTAATTACATACTATACTTAACTCAGTAAAAAATATGATATGCATCTAAATCACTATCTCAAAAAGCATTAATAATAGCTTTTAAAAAGTTCTTAAGTCCTGGCGGTAGAATTGTAAAGCTTAATGGCATTGGGGAGTATTGACCTCTTCATCCTGTCTGAGGAGCATTGCATCGATAGTAACCTTTCGCTGAAACTGCTTCTCTGTCTCTGGATGGTGCTATGTAGAGGATGTTCAGAGTTTTCCATAATTGACCGTAGCCTTCTCAGCGGCCTTCGCTCAGCTACCGATGTTAAACTCTCCAGTACTTTGCCCACGACAGAGCCCGCCTTCCTTACCAGCTTATTAAGACGTGAGGCGTCCCTCTTCTTAATGCTTCCTCCCCAACACGCCACCACAAAGAAGAGTGCGCTCTCCACAACTGACCTATAGAACATCTTCAGCATCTCTTCAAAGATTGTCTGTCTGGCGTCAATGGTCGCAGAACAAGGTACTGTGATATACAGCAGCTGCTCATATGACAATCCTCCACCAGCTCCCATGGCTGCACGTAACCCTGATCAGTGCGGGGGAGGGGGAGCAGTGGACAAAGCAAGTTGGCTAACCATACTCAAGTGTGACCTGCAGGCCAGCGGATGAAAGGGGCGACTTACATCACTTTTATTTTGTCTATCTGCACAAAAAAAATAACTCCGGACATTGTTCAGTGGAGAAGTTAATAAAGAACCGAAAGTATGAAAGGAGGTTCACCTTGTATTTAGTGGTGCAGATAATGGAGCACACAGTGGAATATAATAATTTGGAGTCTACATCAATTACAGCTTTATTCGGCAACTTCTTGTTCTGATCTTGCATACTAGTAATAACATAGCAAATATAGTTGTTGAAATATCATGTCTGCATATAAATGCACATTTAACATATTTAAAGTGTGGCGCATGGCCTAGTGGGCAAGGCATCAGACTAGTAACCTGAGGGTCGCTGGTTCGAACCTCAGCTGAGCCAGTGTGCTTTTTCCTTGAGCACTTAACAACACATTGCTCTGCAACGACAGCGGTGATGACGTCGGCCGCTTGTCCTGCAGTGAGATCATCATCTCAGCTGAGTGAGCTGAGATCCAGTCAAGCAATGACAACATCAGCGTGAGCAGCGACCAACTTTGAACGTGTAAAACACTCTTTTCATTAAAGGCATGAGCCCGTAATCTTTCTGAAGATCCAGCATTACACTCATTGTGTCTGCTTCGTTTCCGCTGTTGTACAGTTCCAGTCCAGGGAGTGGATCTCCATGAGGTCGGAGAGATGAATTTGAGTTTCATCGGCTGAGATTTCGGACGAATTCATCAAGACAGTTTTTACATCCGTCTACATTTGCAAAGAACTCTTCCTTTTCTTCTTTTGGAGCAATGTTTGCAAAGCATTGCAGGATCTTTAACAATAGCGTGATTTAATTTGTTTTATACAAACATATGGCGTATTCCATAATTCCGCATGTGCTGGACTGCAACGGGTTAAAAACAACTATTTCTAACTGCAATTAATCTGATTTGTGATTTCCAATAACTCTCTTTGTTGGTGTGCACAGCCAGGTTGAATCAAAATAAACCTGGCCATTTATTAGGAACAATCTTCACAATACGTTTAAATGTTTATATATGTTGTGGTGGCTTCCGTCGGTCTCGAGAGACCATGCATCTGCGCCCGGAGTCTGCAGGGCGCAGGCCTGGGCAGGGTTTTTGGGAGACCGGCAGTTGCCCAAGCTGCAAGCCTTCTCTTCTCCACGCCACCGATGTTGTCCAAGGGAAGGACCCATGTAGCTTGGCAACGCTGTCGGTGTTGAAGCTGTACTGGACTTGAGGTAATGGTCTTGTGATGGTGGAGTGACGTCATTTTCCCGCCAGTAGAGGTCATGTGACAGTTTTTTTTTACAGGGTATAAAAGGAGGACCCCTCCCTGTCAGGAGGGCAGTTCGTGGCTGGATTTGCCATGTTGGCATCATGCCACTGCGTGATTTAATGTTATGACGCAGTTTAGTTGAAAGATGAAGTTTTATTTAATGTCTAAAGTTTAAAAGGTCATTGCCAGCAGTTTCTTTATAATACTTCTAGTTGAGAATCAGTGGAGAGTGAAGATCGGATTTCGGGAGTTAAAAGATCGAGGAAAGTCGATTTCGAAGGTGAAACAGGTTCGACCTTGTTTGATCCTCATTCGGAAGGAATTCTTTGACTGTGCTAGAGTTAATCCCTGTGAATTATAGCAGAAAGGATTGGGAACAGTTTTGTAAAGGAAAGGTCAGTGCCTTTAAGCCGTTACTTATCATCTTCTTAAAATTCTTCGTGGGAAAGTAGTTCGACTGGGAATCGAAACAAAAGGACGTGAAAGAGAATTTAAATCGTCTTAAAAGGTCTCTCCCTTTAATGGACTGTAAGCATTTTGAACTTTTGCAATACTACTTTGAAGAACTGTTTTTGCAACATCGCTTTAAGAACTGTTTAAGGTTCCATGCTTTAAGAACTGTTTAAGCTGCCGCACAGCAGCTGATTTCCGGTTACGTGAGTGGTTTGTTTACTTTTGGGGGTTTGTTTTTCAGTGTTTAATAAACGTGTTATTTGTTATAAAAAACCCTGCCTAACTCATATATTTATTGTTGCTTGAATCCGTAACAAAATAAACTGATTTATCCAAATCCCCTGCCGTCAGCAGATCACGATTACCTCTATCAAAGGCACCATAAATGCTGCATTGTATTTTGTTCATTACTGCCCCATATGACAGCGTGACTTGCAACAGGTGGACAATCATTGCTGGTGCTATTGCCCTGCTGCTTCACCGCTGACCTCAAATGCAGGATCACAGCCTAAACCATATATCGGCTTTTACCCTGTGCGATGGGATAATATTTGGACAATAGAACCGTATGAAGGGGTTGCTAATACAGAGACATCTGAGGGAAAACATTTCCAACCATTTGTCAGAAGGAATCTCAAACGCACGGTAAAATGATTAGTGGTCGAGGATAATATTGCACAGTAGATTGAAAAACCTGCCAGACAGGAAAAAGGGAAGTAGTCTGAACTCTGGAAGGTTTCAACTATCAGAGGCGGATTTGATTTCTTAAATGGACCCGACGCAATACTAAATAAAGCAGCCGTGAACCGTCGAAGCGAATCACAGGCTGTACACAATCAGAACCAGAAAGAGGTGTAAAATAACGTTAGAAGATAATATATAAAAGAGCTAAATTGAATTAGTGCACAAAGAGGACAGCATGTGGTGAGGGAGTGTCTCTGTGTTCAATCTCCATTCAGAAACCTGATGGCTGAGGGAAAGAAGTTATTCCGGTAATATCATTACAGATCCAAACACATCACTGACCAGACATACAGAACCTCTACTAATCAAGAGATTGGAATACGCTGCGGTCGTGGAATACAAGTTGTGGTTAAGCGAAACAGGCAAAAGTGGTGCAAGAGAGGTTGTGAGGTTGGTCAGTAGCAGAAATAGTGTTGGAGAATTTTGACTGTCAGTGTGTGGAGTGTTGTGCGAAACCATCAGAATTTAAACAGTGAAACAGTTGATTAAGCGGCGGATGGCCCGAAGAAAAATTAATGCATTTCTGTCTGTCTATACATATAAACGTGTGCGCTCGTGTCCGTTTGTCGTTTCCCACTTTGTCGGTCATGTTGCCAATTATTCAAGTATTTTATGTGTTTATGTAAGTGCAAATCTGTATATAATTAAGGTGCGAATTTACCCAGAAGGGGCTCTGCGCGATTCTATATATGATCGGTCAGAGAGTGACAGTATTTGATGACTATGCAAACGTGAGAGATACAGAATGTGATTGAAGGTACGTGTGTGAGATAAGGTGCAATTGTGAGATGAGGAATATGGATTCTTCAAAGTTCAAATATTCACAGAAAAATCTTTAATCACAGTACATACATGTCACCACATACAACCATGGTATTATTTTTTTTCCCTACAGGCACACTTGGCTAACCTATGGAACAGTAAGAGTAAACAGGATCAATGGACAACAAACTAAGTAAATGCAGAAATAAATAAATCTCAATAAATAACGAGCATGAAATAAAAAGGGTGTATTGAAATGAGTGACGTTATCCAATTTTGTTCAGGAACCTGATGGTTAACCGGTATCTGGTGCTCTTGAGCCTGGTGGCGTGAGTCCTGAGGCTCTTGCACCATCTACCTGATGGCAGCAGCGAGGAAAGAGCGCGGCCTGGGTGGTGAGAATCCCCAATGATAGACGCTGCTATCCCACGGCAATGTTTTAGGAGGTGTGATCAAAGTTTGAGAGGGATCCAGCCGAGATATACTCGACCGAATCATCCCCCACCACCGCGTTGGATTTTCCGCTCAATGGCATTGCTGTTTCCACACCAGACCGCAATGCAGCCAATCAGCACTCCAGAGCCCTGAGTAGTTTGCCAATATTTCTGATGACATGCCGAATCTCGGCAGACCCATGAGGAACTATAGGCGACGCCGCGCCCCTTTGCTACCATACCGGTATGATAGGTCCCGGACAGGTCTTCTGGCAGGATTTTAAGGTTTATTTGTGAGTGAAGTACAGGAGCTGAGATTGGATATGTGACAGGCTGCTTGTAAGTAGGTAACACGGAGAAGGTAGGTAAGGGTGTATAAGCCTGCTTGGGTAATGGAGTGTTCATTAAACACAGATGATACTGCACGAGAAATGGGTTATGTGTGCATGAAAGCTGGAAAGGGGACTAAAAAGAGTGGTAAAATATTGTATGTTATTAGATGAAGAACTTATGAAGTTACGCCCCGCTCCCTAATCAATAAATCAATCAACGCATCCTTACCTACCTCGCAAACGGATGCTCTGATCCCGCCGTTCTAATACAATGAATTTTGCACTGGTGCGAGGAAAGAGTTAAATTTGATTCCTCTTTGCCATATGCCAAGACATGTAACAAAAAACATCGATCTTTGTTAGACTTTTTTTCAGTCTATAAAGTGGGAATATTTTGCGAGAGTACAGCAAAGACCATTGCACAGTGATGTTTTGCAACTCAGCGTGAGTACGTTTATAGACTGTACATGTCCATAGACGCACTTTCCCGATGCTAGATACGGAAATCATGATCTATTCCAAATATACGTGTTGTCCTGTTTCTAAGTGTTGTATCAAGTACAAAGTTTCCAAGAGATAAAATGGTACAGAGTCTGATAGGGTAATACATAACTCCCGGGAAACTAGTAAAACGAAGGCTCATGAAGTGGGAAACAGGAAATAAACGACAGTCTTGGAGAGAGAGAGAGAGAGAGAGAGAGAGAGAGAGAGAGAGAGAGAGAGAGAGAGAGAGAGAGAGAGAGAGAGAGAGAGAGAGAGAGAGAGAGAATTTCGTATATTGCTTACATTCCAATATAACAACTTCACTCTTGTATTAATCACCCTTTTCGATCTTGTCCACCAGTTACATCGCAACTTATTCCACTCCTGTGGTTTTGCCCTGTCCTTCCTGACCGTCTTATTAAACGCTCCCTCTGCTTGCTTACCTACTGCCCTATCCTCCGTCCGTTCAGTCAGTTTCCCTTACCCCTCTGATATTCACCTGTAACCCTGATACCTCTAAGCGAGCAGACTATCTCAGTGGCTCGAATGCATCCACAGAATCTCATGTTCACTTCTCTGACTATCAAATTCCCGACCACAACTGCAGCCCCCTTCTCTCCCACCCCCTCCCAATCCCGTCTGAGCAATCGTGTCAGATTCAGAGAAAGAGACACGATCGCTGTCGCTACACTGGTAGCTCGTCCCTCCCCACAGTTTCCAAAGTGGTATACTGATCATTGAGGTGGATCACGGATGTAATCTACACTGGCTGCTCATTTCCTACCAGCTCCTGACTCACTCAACTGTATGCCTCGTAAAACTTTGTGGAGATCATCTCCTTGCAGCCCTTATCTTTCAGCTCCTCAGTGTCCCTTTTGACCGGACGATCATCGAGCTGCAATTCCAGTTCCTTATTGATTTCTATGAGGAAATGCTGCTCGGTGCACATGCTAAAGTTGTCATTATCCGGTAGAATATCAGGGAATATCAACATCTCATAAAAAGGAAACACATCTGCACCGGGACCATCCGCACTAACAGAGGAAGAATGAAGAATACACTGATCAGATACTTGCTCGACAAAGCTTGTTCTCGATGAAGCCTTTCCATTCTAGCTAGAGAACATCTGCAGATGCTGGAAATCCGAGCAACACACACACAAAATGCTGGAGAAATTCAGCAGATCAGGCAGCATCTATGGAAAAAAAAATAGTCGACGGTTCGGGCCAAAACCCTTCGGCAGGACTGCAGAAGAAAAGTTGAGGAGTAGATTTGATTGGTGCGGAGAAGGGAGAGAGAGAGGCCAGGCGATAGGTGAAACCCGGATGAAGCAAAGAGCTGGGATTTGATTGGTGAAAGGGACAGAAGACCATGGAAAAAAGAAAAAAAAATGGGTGAACGAGGAGCACCAGAGGGAGGGGATGGGCGGTCAAGGAGATAACATAAGAGAGGGGCAAGGGCATGGGAAATGGTGAAGTGGGAGTTTGAAAAATCGACACTCAGCTCGGAGGCTACAAAAACAGAAAATAAGGTGTTGTTCCTCCAGCCTAAGTGTGACATGATCCCGGCAGTTGAGGAGACTGTGGATAGACAGATCGGACTAGGAATGAGAAGTAGAATTCATTTGGGTGATCCCGCTGGTTCCGGCGGACAGATCGTAGGTGCTCGGTGAACTGGTCACGCCGTTTTACAGGAGCCCACACCGGGAGCACCGTACAGAGTGTCGGCTTATCTGAAAGGGCAGTTTGGGACCATAATTGGTAGGGCTAGCTGTAGAACTTGTTTTGTTTACAATGATAAGTGCCGGGAGGGAGATCAGTGCAGTAGTAAAACACCTCAAGAACGTGTGAACAGCTTTATTCTTATTCACCCTCACGGTCCCGGGAGTAGCCTGCTCTCTGAGTCCCAATTCAAATGTGCAGTTGAACAAAAGCTGAAAGCCCTCGAACGCTCTGTTCGTAATCGCACACAGGCCTCTGAATTGCCTCCAGTCTCGCTCCCGATTTGATTGGGACATCGGAAAATTAAAAACACATATATAACTCCATAGGAATCATGCAGACCTCACAGAAACATCGTTGTGATAAAACCTCTGAGCTCAGTGCAGTTCATTTAGGAAGGGTGGGAAATGGAACTGGAAATGAATTTAGTGGCTGCACCTGGAATTTAATTTACAGTCCTCACCATTTCTAAATCCTGGTACAGCAAGAGTATTTACGAAAAGGTAACAATGAAGAATCCCCGGCAATGTTTTTAATGCTCAGCAGTACCCGTGAAGACTTGGAGGAGGATAAAAGTCTGACGGCGAGAGGCTGGGGGAGAGAGAAACGGGAAAGAAAGACGGGAAGAGTACGAGGGAGAGACACTAGGGGAGTATGAAAGGAAGACAGTGAGAGATCGAGGTGGACAGAATAGAAGAAGAGTAGGACAATGGGCTGAGAGGGACGGGGAAAGAGCGATGCTGGAGACCGCGGCTGGGAGAATGAGAATCGGGGAGAGAGACGGGTAGAGATATCGAGGAGAGTAGGAGGGAGAGAGACTAAGGGAGCATGAATGGCAGACATTGAGAGATCGAAGGGGAAAGAATGGAATAGAGTGGGATAATGGGCTGAGACGGACGGTGAGAGAGCGATGCTGTAGAGAGTGGCTGGGAGAAAGAGGATCCAGGAGAGAGAAGTGAGGAAGACGGGGAATGAAACTGGAAGAGAAGAGACAGGGGAGAGAGAGACGTGGAGAGCGAGATTGTGGTGAGTGGAAATGGGGGAAGAGACACTGAGGACAGCGAGAGACACGGGAGAGAGTGAGAGAGACTGGGGAGAGCGAAACCGATTTGGGAGAGCGAGAGGGAAAGGGAGAGAGATGTTGAGCAGACAGGGAGACCAGTGGGAGAGATAATGGAGTAAAACTGAGAGAAAGAGAGAGTAAGAGCGAAGAGAGTCTGTGTGGAGAGCGATCCAGAGGGGAGGGTGTAAGGGGCAGAGAACTTTGGGAGCGAGAGACCGTGGTTGGGGTCCCGGAAGATTGACTGTGGGAAGAGGGGGGGGGAGAGATTGTTTTAGAGATTGGCCCTAACCCCCAGCTCACTATGTGTGTGCTGACCATGATGACAATTGGTTACTGCATGTTTGCCTGAATGTGTGTCGGTCGCCTCATTGACTAAATCCCCAAAGGTTTTAACCACCTTACTGCTCTTTGACCTAAAGTTTCCTCCTCCTTGTTATCCACACGTCTGAGAATATCGCCATACCAACTTCCGAATATAATTCGCTCTATCAGTCTCTCTCTTGCTCTCACTCGCCTGCTGTCTCTCACTTCGGTTCTCTGTTGCGCTCCCTCCCGGCGCTCCATCACCGCTCAATTGCTGACAGCAGTCATAAAGGTATGTGCCTTTACGGTATCGTGATAGATGTTGTGTAGCCGTGCACCCTCCCGCTCTGGCAGCGGCTGTAGTAGTATCTGCATTCTTACCGTACGGGGTTTTGTGTTCTAAAGCTCAGTTAAAGTTCTCCAGCTGGAAGACAGTTGAAGGTGGCAGAGGGAATGAGAACCTGTAGGTAGAGAAGGAGGAGAAAAAGAGCGTGTACGTAATGACGGGTCACAACAGGAGCAGGAGTGTTTCACACAGACGAAATTATACTCAGGGATCAGGCAGTGTTGTCAAAATCGAGAAGCAGGGGTAACAGGCTCGCCTGAACTTTCAATTTAATAAGAGAGGGATAATTTATGCAAAGGAAAATTCTATTGATAAGAACAAACAGGGGCCGACACTATTCATTGGGATTCTGAGTTTGTATGTGTCGTTTTTGGTCTTCGAGGATCTGAGAGATTTTCTCATGTTTGCTTTGCATCTCTGTTCATCACATTGTTTGCTTTCTAACTCTTTTCATAAAGATCCGATTCAATGGGTATTTCACCGCATTCTTCAGTTCCTCCCTGAATTTGCTCTGAGTCAGTCCGTAAATACAAGTGTTGGTGCAGGAACTGAGAACCTGCAGCATCGCTGAAATATCTTCTGCGATGTAACAGGGGTCCGGAACAGAATAAACACAACTCATTGAAATTCGTTGATAGATATAAATTACCACTTGTGTTACCCACAACAATATGAAACTACCGGATATGCTGAAGAGCAAAATGATGGATTTGCGATGGTTCGCCATTTCCCGGTCCCTGTCAGCCTCTCCACTCTTTTGTCCCCGGAGCCCTTTACGGGCTCGACTGGCCGCTAGAATCCGCCTGACAGTCAGTATATTGAACAGCAAAATCAGAAAGAATGGGGCACAAGGGGTTAAAATGCGGTGAAACAATTCAAATGCGGCCCATGCCGGAGAGTTTCCGAAACCCGATGTAAGAGCACAATACCAGGGAAAACTATCAATTGGTACCATAGACTCGTATGCAAAGCCCCAGGGTACACATTTCAAACAGGCCAGCACACTCACTGTCCCGATCACCACAGCCGCCGTTCTCTCGGTGCAATATTTTGTTTTCAGCTTCTCGCAGCAAATAGCCACAAATCGATCGATTGTGAAAGCGACAGTCAGCCAGACAGAGGTCGCAGTGCTCGCAAATACCAGCCATCCGCCGAGATTGCACAGAGGAGTGATGAAAAGGAATGATCGGGGAAAATAAAACGATGCAGTCCACCCCAGCAGCGGATCGGAGATAACTACCAGGAGATCGGCCGTTGCCATTCCCACCAAGTAGCGAGTGACACATTTGGAGAGAGCGCACTTTCCCCGGGACAGGATCACAATCGCCACCAAGTTCGCTGCATGAGAGAGAGGGAACAGCAAGTTGAGAAAAAGAATTCCTCACATTGGCTAAATTGTTACTACCAAAAGATCGTTTTATTGTTACACCTAACTCAGACAACATTTCAAGTACAACTGCAGACGATCAATTCGTTTAGTCTCAGCGGGCTGTGCAAACCCAGTATTCCCAAATACAGGGCAGCTGCTACAAGACCAAAGCACATAAACCGGAACATCAAATTATTGAACATAAACAGCTGGAAGAACGCTATCGAACCCATTCAATTCCACAGACGTTGGCCAATTCGCTAAATTCCTGCAGCAGTTTGTTTTCGATCCGGATCCCAGAATACACATTCCCGGTGTTTCCATTCCATTCCTGAAATGCAGAACACCGGCACTTGACAGGTGACAGTGGAAACCAGCGACAGAAGCGATCACAATATTATAATTAAACTTCAATTCCCACCAACGGCAGGTGACACTGCGGCCTACCGGGAATTCCAAAGGCTGAAATAAAAGGACAGTAGACTTCCTCTATTCGCCAGATGAGAGAATAATCCATTTCAGTGAGAATGTACGAATTCGGTTACTCCCGAATTCACAGCTCGGGCAGACACTTTGAGCTGATTTCGTCAAAACGGCCCTGGTTTATACAAAGTATCGGTCTCCTGAGATATGGTTACATCCCTGACTAACTTTCTTCATTACAGCTACTTGAACAAACACATCAATTTAAAATTATTCTCTCTGATGTAAGTATTCGGCCGATCGAAGACAACTGCACCAAAAATGCTTGGGCGTTATCTAACCAGTGATTCATCTGGAGGAAATAATGCGGGAGCTCTAATGACAAAGACTGACCTCATTACCGTGCAGTCACATTTACAGATTTCAGGGATTTGCTGACTAATTGTACATCTGCAAACGAAGTGCACCGCCACCGCCTGACCGACACCGAACTTCTGCTCCTGCCGTTTCCCATTTTGAACTGCCCTTCAGTGCTTCAACACCTTCCTGGCCAGATACAAATATGCACACACACACACACACACACACACACACACACACACACACACACACACACACACACACACACACACACACACACACACACACACACACAAACAAACGAAACATAGATACGAACAGAGATATAACAGCCAGATGAACGTCGTGTTAGCAACGGACAAATGAACACGTTGCTGATGTAGCAAAAATACGAAAACATCTGCAGATGCTGCAAATCCAAAGCAACACACACGATGTTCTGGCAAATCTCTCCTGAGTTCATCCAGCATTTTGTGATTTTGCTGATGTAAAATAATTGTATAAACATCACAAATCTGTCAGAGGTGTAACGAAAACTGAGAAAAAATGCTTCATGCTGCAAATAAGTGGGCATACCGGAAACTAATTAAAAATTAGTCTCCCCCAGTGTAAGAAACATCCTCTCCCAATCTTCTCTATCTAGGCTGCTCAGTATTCGATAGGTTTCAATGAGATCCCACTTCATTCTTCTAAACTCAAGAGAGTACAGGCCCAGAGCCATCAAATTTTCTCATTGATAAACATTTATTCCCATGGACCTCTATAAACCCTCTCCAATGCCAGCGCATCTTTTTCTTAGATAAGGGGCCCAAATCTGCTCACAGTGCTCCAAGTGTGGTCTGACCAATGGTTATAATGCCCCAGGATTACATCCTTTCACTTATTTTATAGTTCTCTTGAAATGAAAGCGACCACAGACTCAGCCCTCAAGTTAACCATTAGATAATCCTGAACAAGGAGTCCCAACTTCCTTTGCACCTCTGATTGTTAAATTTTCTCTCCATTTAGAAAAAAGTCTATGCCTTTAATCCTTCTACCAAAGTGCATGACTATATATATACACTTCCCTACACTATATTCCATCTTCTCATTCTCCGAGTCTGTCTAAGCCTTCTGCAGATTTTAGCTTCCTGAACGCTACCTGCCCCTCCAACTCTTTTTGTGTAATACTGAAACTTGGCATAAAGCCATCAATTCATTCATCCAAATCACTGACATATAACGTAAAAAGAATCGGCTCCGACAAAGTGGCCCTGTGGAACACTGCTATTTGACTGCAGCAAACCAGAACAGTCCCCATATTCTCACTCCTTCTCTTCTGCCAGTTAGCCAACCTTCTGTCTATGCTAGTATCTTTCCTGTAGTGCCGTGGGCTCTTAATTTGATAAGCAGACTCATGTGAGGCACCTGGTCAAAGCCCTTCTGAAAATCCAAGTAATCAACATCCACAGATTTTCTGTTGACTATCCTGCTTGTGATTTCCTCAAAGAATTCCAACAGATTTGTTAGGCATGATTTCCTCTGAAGGAAACCACTCTGATTTTGCCTGCTTTATCATGTGCCTCCAACTACACTAAAACCTCATCCTTAATAATAACTCCAGCACCTCCAACTACTGAAGTCAGGATGATTGGCTAATAATTCTCTTTCTTTTGCCTTCTTCCCTTAAAGTGTGGAGTGATACTTGCATTTTTCCAATCTTCCAGAGCCATTGTAGAACCTAATGATTATTGAAAGATCATGACTAATACCTCTACAGCCTCCTCTGCTACCTCTTTCAGAACCCGAGAGGTAGTCCATCCGGCCCTGGTGACTTATCTAACATTCAACCTTTCAACCTCCAAAGCAACTTCTCCTTAGTGATAACAACAACACTCAATTACACCCCCAATATTTTTGGATTTTTGGCATGCTCCTAGTGTCTTCTACAGAGAAAACAGACAGAAAATACGTATTAACTTTGTCTGCCATTTCTTTTCCCGCATTACTACCTCTCCAGCGCAATTTCCCAGTGGCCCGATGTCCACTCTCGTCTCTCCTTTTCTTTTTATATTTCTGAAAAAATAGTTTTGGCATCATCACATTATTGGCTAACTTATGTTCATATTTCATCTATTCTCTCTTTCTGACTTTTAGTTGCCTATTGTTAGTTTTTAAAAGCTTCGCAATCCTCCAACTTCCCACAATTTTTGCTGCATTGTTTGTTCTCTCATTTCACTCTATGCCGCTTTTGACTTCCGTTGTCAGCCACAGTTACCTTTAGAATACTTGGGGATGTATCTATCTTGCGCCTTCTGAATTACTCCCAGATACACCAGCCATTGCTGTTCTGCTGTAATCCCTGGTACTGTCCCCTTCCAATTAAACTTGGCCAGCTCCTCTCTCATGCTTCTGTTACAGTATTCATTTTTTTCCACTGAAATACTAATATATCCGACTTTATTTTCTCCCTCCCAATCTGCAGGTTGAATTTATCATATTACGATATCTGACTCCTAAGTGTTCCTTTACCTTAAACTTCCTAATGAAATCTGGTTCATAACACAACAATCAATTCAGAATTGCTTTTCACCTGGTGGCCTCAACCACAACAGGTTCCAGAAACCCAACTTGAACGCTTTCTACAAATTCCATCTCTTAGGGTTCGGCACCAAAATGAATTTCTCAATCTACCTGCATATTGAAATACCCCATGACTATTGTAACATTTCCATTTTTATTTGCCTCTTCTGTCTGCTGTTGTAATTTGTACCCCACATCTAGGCCACTGTTCGAAGTCCTGGATATAACTCCCATCAGGGTCTCTTTCCACTTGCAGTTTCTTAACTCTATCCACAAGGATACTCCATCTTCCAATCCAATCTTTCCTATTTCTAAGGATTTGATATATTTTTTTTTACTAAATAAGCCACTGCACCCCCACTACTTACCTGTCTGTACTTTCTATACAATCTATCTTTTGACGTTAATCTCTCAACTATGAATTTCTTTCAGCCACGATTCAATGATGCCCACAATGTCATAACTGCAATCTTTAACTTCTACCTTGTTCCATATACTGTACAGTCTGTATTCAAATATGATACCTTCAGACATGTATTCCTTGCCCTCTTGATTTTGCCACCATGTTAGACTTCAACTCATCACAGTGGCTGCAACGTTGCCCTATCACCTTCTTGTCCTTCCTCACAGTCTCACTACACGCTGCCTCTACTTGTATACCATCTGCTCCGTCTTCAGACCTATAATTCCTGTTTCCTTCCTCCCTGCCTAATTAGTTTAAACCATCCCCCACAGATCCAGCAAACCTGCTGACAAGGATATTGGTGCCACTTGGCTTCAGGTGTCAACTATCCTTTTTGTACAAGTCATAACTTCCCCTCTTAGGTTATTAGTTTCAAGAAAATTAGACCATCATTGTTTAATGTTCTCATGGGTTTCATAACTAGGGGAAATCAACAGTGTTAAACCACCATTAACATGGATCCTTAGCATTCTGTTTTGAAACACATGCTGTTGATCTGACGTAACTCAATCCAAGATTCTTCTCTCCTTCCGGGACTTTGCTTCATTTCTACTTCTGACTGCAAGTTTATTGGATTGGGTGTTTGTTCCTCCTGTAGGAGAGGAATGATCCTCTGCATCTATTTTTCTTGCGTCATTTCTGGGATTTCTCTTGTTCATATAGTTTTTCCTTTTGAAGCACGTGCACTTAGCGGAACCAAGGGATCAGAGGTTTCCCATCATTTTAAGTGCATAAAGGTGGACCAATCCTATAAAATCATGTTTGCAATGTCGGGTATCAACATTTTCATTCAGTTAGGTAATAGTATTTAACTATTAACTATTAATTCATAATTACATACGTAATTTTGTACGTACAAAACGTGATCTCTGTGATTTCTGTTTAAAAATTAATCCTTCAGAAATAATCTTTTTTTTTTTACAACGGATGGTCTTCTGTCTTCTTCCTGGTGAGGCTTCAATTAGAAATCCTTTATTGCTTGTTTGCTAATATTTTCTCCTTTTTCTACTATTTTCTATGTTTAGGCCGCTTCAATGCTAACTCAGAGGGAAAGGATGGCTAATTTAACGCAGACAAATTCATCTCTCAGCAACCTAACATACATTGAAAGAGGAAGCGCTTACAAAACAGTTGAACTAATCTTCATTGTGATTGTAGCATTATCTTTGAGTCTGGTGACCATTATCGGAAACATTCTGGTTATGCTTTCTATCAAAGTAAACAGACAGTTACAAACAATTAACAACTATTTTATTTTCAGCTTAGCCTGTGCTGATTTGATTATTGGTGTGTTCTCCATGAACCTTTACACCATTTACATCGTCTTTGGCTACTGGCCCATGGGCCCAGTGGTGTGTGATTTATGGCTGGCTCTAGATTATGTTGTTAGTTCAGCATCTGTCATGAACCTTCTTATCATCAGCTTTGACCGATATTTCTGTGTGACAAAGCCTCTCAGCTACCCTGTGAAGAGAACCACCAAGATGGCACGGATGATGATTGCAGCTGCTTGGGTGCTGTCATTTATCCTGTGGGCTCCTGCCATTCTCTTCTGGCAGTTCATTGTAGGTGGGCGGACAGTTAAAGAAGGTGAGTGTCATATACAGTTCTTCTCAAATCCAGTTGTCACTTTTGGCACTGGAATAGCAGCCTTCTATCTACCAGTTATTACCATGACTATTTTGTATGTGCACATATCCCGTGCTAGCAAGAGTCGGATCAATAAGGATAAGAAAGAGCCAGAGTCAAACAAAGACAACATTTCTCTCAGGCTAGTGCGAGGCAAAATAATGAAATCGAATAATAACAACATTTCAAGTGTACCTGTTGAGATGCAGAATGTCAAAACACAGAACGGCAAGGCAGCTGGTGAAGTAATGACGGATCATTGTGGCCAAGGAGAGGAAAAGGGGGTCTCAAATGAGTCGACTTCCCTCAGTGTCGTCCCTTCCATCCAGACGGAGGAAAGAACGATTGATGAGAGCTCAAACGTCTCCAGTGCACAAAGGCATTTTAGCAATGGCAGCTCCAAGCACTCCAGCATAAAGGTTGTCACGAAATCCCAAAAGAGTGACTACTGTGCGACCACAATTGAAATGGTGTCAGACAACAGCACCAAGAATGATAAAGACAGAGAGCTCGCCGCAGCCCACAAGATCATTAAAATGACAAAGACCTCTGCTGAGAAAAAGAAGGGAGCTGTAACACGGGAGAATAAGGTGACCAGGACCGTCTTGGCTATTCTGCTGGCATTTATCATCACCTGGACACCATACAGTGTCATGGTACTCATTAACACTTTATGTTCAGTCTGCGTTCCTAACACAGTATGGACTATTGGATACTGGCTCTGTTACATCAACAGTACTCTCAACCCAGCCTGCTATGCACTGTGCAATGCTACCTTCAAGAAAACCTTCAAACATCTTCTCTTCTGTCAATATAAAAACATTGGTGCAACAAGATAAAATCAACAAAAAGTTCGTCTCCATGAACATTTTATACATGTTATAGATGAATTTCATAATGTTTATCATAAATGTATGTAAGTAAAATGTTCAACACGCCAGTTATGGCTGAAATAGATATTATCTGTAATATGGTGAAAGCATACTTCAGTTATGGCCTATGAATTTCTAATTTATGTTTAAATGAAGAGTGTGCTGATTATTATAATGTTTCTGTTTGAAGTCGGAAATGAATCTGCCCACATTTCAAATATAGTGCATTCCAGTTAATCGGGGGACACTGGGAATTGGACATTTTGGCCCGATTAAATGGTTGCCCCAATGAGGCGATGTTTCCTGGAAATAGTTAACAAGGTATTAAAAAAAGACAAACTACCATTTAATTAAGTAACAAACTATGTATTTAAAGGAAATACAGAATTAATTAGAACACAACCAAATTCACTACAGTACATAAAACTGTATTAGTTCCTAATTATTATGCTGAAATTCATTAAGCATACACTGACATGTTCTTTTGATTGACTGTAAATAAGCAAAATCAGCAGAGACACCAAGTGCAGATAGTGGACAGCTTTCAAACAGTGCTGGCGATGATTGGAACCTCCAAATCCTCATTTTAATTGTAACATTCAAAATGATTGTTGATACCTTTAAATTAATCATAGTACCTAACTGGATGATGTATTGAAATTGTTTCATTTCATCCCAACCGTTTCTGCCATCCGCAAGCCTGAATGCTTGAAACCGCAGTGAGCAAAACAGTTCCATTTTGTATTACTGTTTATCACTTGCCTACGATCAATGACAAAATTCACTGCTTTTTGAATACGAGCACACAAGTGATGCCATTTAAAACGGTTGCTTGAATTACAGCGTAGTGTATAATGGCTACATAACTTGCATGTGACTGACACTAGTTAGAACCTGTTTGACAACAGATTCCTTTCCCAATTAAGTGGCATAGTTTTCCAAATAAACAAAGAAATCCAATATATTTTTCATTTTTTTTTTCATTAAGTATTGTCCGAAATAAGCGGCTGCCCCAATTAACCAATGGCAATTAACCATTTGTCTGAATTATAAAATTCAGCATAGGCACATTTAAGGGGTAATGTTTATTTTTATAATATTACTCAATATCAAAAATTGTATTTTGTCCGTCTAATAACATTGTGTTTCTAATGGATTCATACTTCATTAACTTTTAGTTTGTAGTTCTAATCGGTTGCTTCGAAACTTGAACACTTGTTATAAGGGGAGCGTTGGTGGCGGACCCAAATGCAAGGCACAGCCACTAAGGTACTAGGAACAGGGATAGGTGTGTCAAGAAAGCAAGGAAAGTCAGGAATAAATGACGCTTGATATTGGCACAGGACTTGGACGAGACTAGGATTCGGGGCCTAGGACTGGGACTAGGGACAAGGGACCCGGACGTGGAACTTGGAAGTTAGAGACTGGACAAGGATCCGAAACCTGGTTCTTGACTCGGGCTGGAACCCCGGGTCTAGGCAAGGACAAGACGCGGCCACAGGTCGTGGCGTGGATACCGGACTGGACGTGAGACTCCAGGACATGACTGAGGAACTCCAGCAGCGGGGTGGGGGAGGTAGCCCTGGGCTGCGCGAGGTATTAGGACAGGAAGAGGCACATGGACGGGACAAGGGACACCAGCACAGGACGAGGGACCACCAGTACCGATCTGGGCGAAGTACTCCTCGGGAGGGCGAGGCAAAGGACGGGATGAGGCTCATGGACGGGACGAGAACATGCAGCGGCCACACGGCGAGCACAGGACGCAGTATGTCACAGCATTCGACTCACAGGTGAAGTGTCGCCTCACCTGGAAGGACGTCTGGGGCCCTGAATGATGGCGATGGAGGAGGTGTAAGGGCAGGTGTAGCACTTGTTCTGCTTACAAGGATAAGTGCCGTGAGGGAGATCGGTGGGAAGGGATGGGGGGTATGAATGGGCAAGGGAGTCGCGTATGGAGGGATCTCTGCGGAAAACAGAAACGGGAGGCGGGGGGGGGGGGGGGAGATGTGCTTGGTGGTGGGGTGCTACCAGTGCGGCCTTCTATACATTGGTGAGAACTGACGCAGACTGGGAGACCGTTTCACTGAACACCAACGCTCTGTCCGCCAGAGGAAGCAGGATCTCGCAGTGGCCACACATTTTAATTCCACGTCCCATTCCCATTCTGATTGTCCATCCACGGCCTACTCTACTGTCAAGTTCAAGCCACACTCAGCTTGGAGGAAAAACACCTTATATTCCATCAGGGTAGACTCCAACTTGATGTCATGAAGATTAACTTCTCTTACATCGTTAATGCCCCTCCTCACCTTCTTACCCCATCCCTTATTCATTCATTCATTCGTTAATCTATCTATCTACTTAATTATCCATCTATCCATCATATCTATGCATTTATTTGTTTGTTTATTCATTTATTTACCCCCCCCGTTTTTTCTTTCTCTCTTTTCTTTCTCGCTGTCCCTCAAACAATATTACCTGCCTGCTCTCCATCTTCCTCCGGGGCTCCACTCCCCCTTTCCTTCTACCCAGCCTCCCGTCCCATGATCCTCTCCCTTCTAAAGCCTGGTATCCCTTTTGCCAATCAACTTTCCAGCTCTGAGATTATCCCCTCCCCATCCTTTCTTCTCCTATCATGTCGGATCTCTCCTCCCACACCCTCTTTCAAATCTATCACTATCTCCTCTTTCAGTTAGTCCTGACGAAGGATCTCGTCCCGAAACGTCGACTGTGCTTCCTTCTATAGATCCTGCCTGGCCTGCTGCGTTCCACCGGCATTCTGTGTGTTACTTGAATTTCCAGCATCTGCAGATTTCCACGTGTTTGCATCAGATATCCTTTGTGCACCACTGTCGCATTAACCATCGTTCCACTGATCACCGTCTGTCAACCAGGTTTATAACATCCATACACTCAGTAGCACAGTTGCACATATATTAAGTCTTGAATCTATTGTTCATAGGTTGCACACAATTCAACAATGACAGGAACAGTATTCAAATAGTCTTGTAGAAAGCGGAATAATTCATTCCCTCTCATTCTATCCGGGATATTAGACAGGGAGCAGTAGTTGTAATGGCTGAGACATTGCATCACATGTCCTCACAGAGAGGCGCTGCTTCATGTTAGTGGGAATAACCTGTTGGGTCAATGGTTAATCCTCGGCTGAATGTCGATCCCTTCTCTAATTCTACTTCTCACTTAATCCACAATTTCTCCTGCTTTACCAAATGTATAACAATTTTACCAGTTTTTAAACAGAAAAATACATCTTTTACATTCGCCCGTGTCCCTCAAAACTTTTCTACTCCTGTGGGGTCCATTTCAGCTGGCCAAGAATCACACTATAGTAAAGTGGTGATGGAAAGGAATTGAAATGATGGCACCGACTCACTCAGTCTGTAATCAAATCGAGAGCATTATTTAGAGATGGGCTCAGCGGTGTACCTTTGCATGTGGAGTGACTCTGGGCATGCAGCCTGTACCTTGGGCTGCGGATGTACGAATTAGTCAGTAGGTCACAGAAAGGTTCGAGAAAAGGGGAGTTAAGTAAGCACTTTCGTGGATAAGAAGGTTAAAAAGGTGAAATTCTTGATTCCAGGAAACATGCGAGCAATGTCAAAGAGCATGGAGGAATCCACATTAGCCTTGCAAAGAGATTGGAGCCCATCCACTGCTTCACAGAAGTGCTGAGTAACTTCATTTTGGGTTGAAGACTCAGTGCCTCGCAGCTGATAACTCAGATCCCGATCCCGCAGCAGAGGCAGACTCCAACCAAGTGTACGTCTGTTGATGTGGAAGCTCCCATTTCCACTGTCTAAACTCAGGATGTTGCCAGTATGGTGGAAATAATAATGTTCCACAGAAATGACAGGATGTTGTAACAATACAGCAATCTCATCTCGTTCACAGTGCTGGGGTAGCTGGACTGTCATGTGCAGGGAGCAGCAGTGGCATTGTGCAGTAAAGACTGCATTCATTATCCCACCATTGTCATTCTGCCAGTTGTCTTGTCATTATGAGAAAGGATATCCAAGCCTCACAGGATAATCAGGAGCCCTTCACATTAGAAATGATGCCAATCTCGACGGGAGAATACAGTTCAGAGACAGCCTTCCAGACCCACAATTGCACACCAAAGCCATTTACAGTCTCCTTCACTAAAGTTCCTTACATTCAGCCCAGCCAGCCCTACCGCTGATTTTGCTCTGCATGAATCTCCTCCCAACTTGCTTCAATAATCCCATCCAAGTTTGAAAGGTCCAATGAAATGTCAGAGAAATGTATACAATATACATCCTGAAAAGCTTTATGTTTGTAAACATCCACCAAAACAAAGAAGTGCGCCAAAGAATGAACGAGTTAAACATGAGAACCCCAAAGTCCCCCTTCCCATGCATAAGCAGTTGCAAGCAATAATCCCGCCTTCCCCACCGACCACCAAGCAGTCGCCACCAAGCTGTCAAGTGTGAGCAAAGCTATAGCAAACACACAGACTTGCAGTTAAACCAAAGACTTCGGGTTTCACCCAGTTTTCGACATATCGCAGGTTCTCTCTCTCCCTAATAAGGGAGAGGGAGATGTCTCCATCAGCAGACAGATGAATTTCCTTCCTCACAAACTCTATTCAGTCTCCACTTAAGTGCGTCTGTATTACTTACTGTCGACGACTCCTGTCATGACAATTTTGATTTCTACCTTCTTACTTTTCTTTGGATAAGTAAGTTAGATTTTAGGTGACTAACTTGTTTTGTTGGCCTCCGTCCGCTCGAGCTGACCAATGGAGCTATTCTGTCGCCATCCACTTAGGTAAAGACACTAAGGGTAAAAAAAGTGTTCTTATTCCACTTGCCAAGATTGGATTGATAAAACCGGGTTGGAATATTTATTTTGTATTGGCTTGGTATTTCATGTTGCCGCTAAATACGTTTTTACAGAATAGTGAATGAGGATGTGTTTTACTGCTGCAGTTGGATGAATTGGTACTGAAATGGATGAGCATTCAACCTGGCCAAGCATTCTGCTTCTGTTTCTCTTTCTTCTTGTTCCCTTTCTGCTTCTGAACCCACACCCTCCCCACCACTTTTTCTTAGCGTCCAGCTGCTTGACGGGGAGCTGCTTAAGAAAAGCTGAACCCCAGTAAAGGGAAGCTTGTGTGGCACACAGCAGATATCGAACTATTGAATTAGCAAAAAGTACAGCACAGAAACAGACCCTTCAGCCCATCTAGGGGGGCCGCACAATTTAAGCTGTCTACTCCCATCGACCTACACCAGGACCATAGCCCTCTATACCTGTACCATCCATGTACCCATCCAACCTTCTCCTAAATGTTCAGATTGAGGATTCATGTCTCTCTTATGCTGGCGGCTTGTTCCACACTCACAGAACATACTGAGTGAAAAAGTTTCCCCTCATATTCCCCTTTGAATCTTCCCCCTTTTTCTTCTGCTGTGATTTGCAGAGCTCCTCCTGGGTGGTGTGGGGAGTAGAATCTTTGTTGCAGCTCAACAGTTGTTTGCTCTTTCACATTTTTTTCTAGTAGCCATGTGGCATTTTTGTGTGCAGGAATTCCTGTGTTGCAGACCATGTTGTAGGCATTAACCCTTGCACTCCCATAACTGCTTTTTGGTTAGTTGTGGTGGTTCAACTGCAGACTGCAGCAGACCATTATAGAATACTGCCATCTCGACAGCTCCAGGCACCATCATTTATTTGTGTCAATTCTCTGATTGGTCGTGCACTGTCTGGTCACCAAGAGGGTGTTTATTCCTTTTGGTCAAGGTACACCTAGATCAGGGGTTCCCAGCCTTTCATATGCCATAGTCGGAACCCATTAAGCAAGGGGCTTGTGGATGCCAGATTGGCATCTGGAGCTTTAATGTGATATCTGCAGAGTTGTGGTCTGATCACCCTGCACAGTGACGAAGCTGGCACAAAGCTATTCACAGTTTCCATTCTTGCTTCTCTGGCATTGGCGACTCTCACTTAGGAAGGTGACAGCCAGTGTATTGTCTCTTCAGGTTTGAGCTTCTAATTATGGCTGGAGAAGGTGACAGTTTTGAGTGAGACTGGTTCTCTTACTGAGTTTCAGAGAATTGTTGTATGAAAGCCCTTCTTCTGAGACACTTCCCTCACTGTCTCCCGCAGCTTCCTCTCTCATCAAACAACTTGTATTTCTCTCCATGTTCTCTGCTCATTCTGCACACAAAAAGAATACCACGCTCTCCCCCCCCCCACCCCACCAACATTATCTGGGAGAAACAGGTGCCTACAGAAGCCTTGAATTCAAGCCAAAAGCCTAGTGGCTTGGAACATCATTCCCTGTACACTTCCCAAGTGTAAACATTAGAAACAACCAAACCTTTGTGGATTTCCAGTTCACGAATCAGAAATAAATCAAATCTCTCAGCGTAGTCTCAACTAAGCTGGGATTTTCAAAAAATGTCTGAGTATTTCAAGATAGCCTGCTGTGCTAGAAGGTGTAGTGTTATCAGTGCAAGTGTCTTAGGATAAATAGGAATGCATCACTGCACTGTATACACACTTATCACAATGACGAAAGGAATGAACCTTTGTATCGGTAGAGCTGTCTAAAGGAATGAAAGATTTTATTGCCATTGCACATCAGGATATTTTGAAATAGCTGTCCAGTTTTGAAAAGAAAAGTCGGTACCGAGGAGTCTCGAAGCTGTTGATTGATTTCTGCTTGCTGTGAATAGGATGTCTCAGGGGCTTGATTGTTTCTTGAATTCTTAGACTTGGGCTAGTGCACAGGGATTGGTGTACCTGTGTTATGTCTTTTATTTATGCAGAAACCAGTTCATCCCAGTTATGACGGGGATTTAGATCCATTCTTCTTTCATGATGAAGAATGAGGTGAGGGCCTGGAGAAAGAGGGCAAGCAACTCAAAGAGGGAGAGGAAGGAACGAACACTAAAAGTCTTTGATAACTGCAAGGAATATTCAGAAGTAATTCATCCACCTAATCATCAATAAGAAACAGTGTATCAGGTATCTGTGTATCAAGAGTTATGTTCTCCCTGAAATCTGCCATCTGTTCCAAACATTGATAAAATTGTCATTGTTTTCAGTTGGCAGTGAAGGGACTGTACCTTTGTCATGCTGCAAATGTATGGAATTTTAATACCCACATATATTTGAGTTCCATTTACTAAACCTCAGGAAGAGATGCCACATGCAACATAAAATAATAAAGTTGTTATTATTTTAGTAAATGTTTTCAGAAAAATAATCTACCTTAAAGACTGCACAGTTAATTTATCTACTTCAATAAATATTGAGAGGAAAACTGTTTTGTGTCCAGTAACTTGACTGTATCCTTACTCAAAATCCTACGTTAAGATTTACAGCTCAGATTTATGGTCGAATAAGTAGAGAATACCACAGTATTTGTTGATCATGTCTTGTTTTAGAATATCAAAAACAAAATAGCTTTTGAACTATTATGTTTTTTTAGATTTTGAACGCTGGAAGCTATGCTGAATAATAGGTTACAAACTTCCCAATACCATTGATCAGCACACTCTTAATATATGTAATTATTTATCTTCTATGATTACTGCCTTGCTCGTAGACAAGGTCATTTGCAGAGTGCTTATTTCATTCAAATATGTGTCAAAGTGGAAATGCTTTTCCATCGGGTCAGTGCCAGTGAATAATTAACAATAACTTACTGTTAAATTTTCATGGGACAATAGGGCTCTAGTAAGGTGCCTGTTGCATCTTACTTTCCACATCATTGCCTTCCTTTAGTTTCTGTTCATTGTGATTGAATGAAATGAATGTAAAATTGACATGTATCACCCTCATCTTTTTGGTAACACTATCACGCTCTCTGATGTCTCTCTGACTTCTATTAACGTCATTTGACATATGTGTTCGTTAATACCTTCAATATGCATGCACAGAAAGTGTATTGACTTCTCATTTCATTGAGTATCATTATTTGAAATGACTGCCTTACATTGTGAATCCGTGAATGAGGCAAAATCTTCAGGATGGATTTTGGTCACTGTGGTATGAAAATTACATTATGTTCTGGTTAAGAGATGCAGATTCATTACAGCGATGCAACCCTTGACTTCGTCAGCATGGTGGAGTACATAATTGAACCATAATTCAGTGAGGAGGAATGGATCTGATGGCAAACTGAAATGCTAACATCAATCCAGGAACTAGTAACCAACTAAAGGATATTGGTGAGTTTCAAATCTGCACAGAAAAGTTGAGAAGGGTAGATTATACTGTGTTTTCCTTTGAAGATTTTTCAGTTACATATTCTAATTAATTATTAGCCACTTGGTCTTTTATTACTTTGTAAAAAAACAACATTCTTCTTCCCTTACAGTTTGCAAAGCGAAGGTAGGATGTTAATAACATTGATTGATAGCGTTGAAGCACAATTGTGCCTTTCAGTAAATTATCTCGTTAGATGCACAGAGAACATAATTTTATTATCTTTTAGTTGATCTCATCCGTCCACTCCAGGAACTGGTTTCGCATGCCGGGGTAGGCACCACCCTATCTTACTGGGGTTGAAGTTTCCTGGCTACACTCAACTGGTTCAGCCCGCCTGTCGACGCGGTTTACTAGGGTGTTGCCACTGTCACATGCAGACTGTTACTTGGAGCCACGGGTGAGTTCTGGATGGCACCAGGGGACAAAAGGTGTACGAGCTGCCACTGTGTGGAGCACGAAAAGCCCGCCACCAGAAGTGCCTAACCAATTAATGTTTATAATATTTTTAAATAAAGGGTCCAGGAACTTTTTGCACGATTTTCATAATCATTTCTGGTATCTGTTTTCTGGTTGTGATTCTGTATATTCCATAAAAATAGTCTCCGTGCCTATTTTAAAGAAAGAGATTTTCAGTTTATCGCCAATGGGCGGACATGAATCGATATTAGATCGATAAATGGATATTTAGACAGATAGACTGAGAAGGATACATTTAGGAGACAGATAATTTGATTCCCTTCCTGAGCTGTGAGGAGACAACTGGGTTATTTCCCTGCTTCGAAGGGATCCACTACTGCAGTGAACAGAACTGTCAGAGCTCTACAGGCACATCACTGACCAACCCGGTCAGTGCTTAATCTGACATACCACCGGCCACATAGAAAATGTCACTGCTTGTCCAGTTCCCTCAAAATTGCAATGTTATTATCACAGCTTATTCGGTCCCACCATCTCTCACTGAACATATCACTGCTTATTCAGAAACATCTCTGAGTATACTGGTAATTTCATTGCTCGCAGTCTCATGATGGACACAGCGAAAAGATGATGTCTGACCATAAGGACATAACAAATAATAACATCGTTCTTTACAAAACCGCCCCTCCGCACAATCACAAAGTTTGGGCCGATAACCTGTCATCACTGTCTACACGGTCAGTGAGTATCAGAACATACAATTTAAGTCTTTGTTTGCCAAAGCCGGCTCCCTTGCAACAAATAAAATGCTGATGACGCAGCAAATTACAAACTGGAGAATCAATACCTCAAACGTGCAATCAATAATGTCATTTATAGTACCCTGTACAGCAGGAGATAGCTATGTCATGCGGATAGAACTTCCATGCAACTTATCGTTATGGACTCGGTTTACAGGTTCTACAGTTCAAAGGAGAAGGATGATCTATCCATGTACCAACGAGTACCCGAGCATCAGTGGAACGTAAAGTCATTGAACCTCGGCTTTTGTTATTATTGTTGTACTGATATTAGGATTGACCCGGTTGTTAACGAGAGATATTCACTCTTTACTTACCCTATCATCACATTGGGCCGTGTTTATATATCGAGACACGAGCACATTTTTATTTTCGTTTGTATAAATTAAATTCGGCGTCCTTTATTTGTAAGTCTTGTTACACACTTTTACTTAGTCTGTCCGCATAAAAAGAAATCCGGATATTATTCAGTGGGCTCGCGGATAAAAAATCCTCATTCACGAAATCAGTTATAGCTGTGTTCAGTCGAGTCAGATAATCTGAACCACCAAGAATGTATAGTCTTTATCACTAACACCTTTACACAACCAACATGTTTTTCACTGATGTCTCATACCACGAATAGAATAGTAAATATAATTGTTAACATACCCTCTATACATGTAAATATACGGTAGGTTTTCTTAAACCTTTGGGAACAATGTGCTGTATGCTGGGAATAAATGTGTATATTTTTTGTTGTTTCAAGCAGGTGGTGTAGAACAACAAGAAAAAATTATTGCACATCACTTGTCCGATTAATCACAGACCAGATGAGATGAAGTTAACCCCTTACAGTTTGGCACTTGCAGAATTACAAAATACGCTCAGTTATATGTTTGTGTACAATCACATAAGACTTTTTTTTTCGAACACATTTTGTCAAAATTTGTAAATATTGCTTGACTGCGAGAAAAAACTCCAAGGAAACTAATAAAGAGGCCAAGTCACCGCAGATGAGCAGTAAAGTGAAACACAACCAAATGAATAAGCACAAACTGTAGAAAGTAACAGGTGAAACCAGAAGGAGGAGGAAATACCCTTCCAGTCCAGCTCTCTTTCAATTCTCAACTTCCGGACACAGATTGCCATCTATAAGACTAAACAGAATACGGTACATTTACACTGAAGACTTCTGACGTTAATTTCTATGACCTATCCATTCAAATTTAAATCTGGACGCTTGTGCGGATCAGCAGAAACAGAATCGGAGGTTCATAAACATGTGCCAGTTGTATTCACTGGCTGGAGTTGTGGACCGTTCGGGGAATCGAAATGTATTGTTACTGATTCACTTACTGTGTAATGGTGTGTGCAGCTTTACGCTGGATACTGCACTTTTCTGCGGTTTCGTGCCATGAAGAATATTTCGACTATGTTTGAATGTATCCCGTGTCCTACTAAGCAGACGTTTAACAGGTTGAAAAACATTTTCTGAATATTTTGCAAAGTATGTGTCTGCTTCGTTGTTCCTACAAGTTTGAGTAGAAAAGCAAGAAAGGCTTATTGTGCATCACCGATGAGATTAACGATATTCGAGAAGACTTTTAGTCAACGCGCTGCTGTTCGCCATTACAGGCTCACGTGGTATTTATTTTTGTAAAATGGAAAGAAGTTCAAATTTCGAAGGATTTTGAAAACATATATAAATGAGTATGTTGTTCCAATAATTGAGAAATAAAGAATCAGAGGATTTTGCATTTTCAACATTTCTGGACCCAACAGCCGAACCCCCATCTCTGTCACTTCCTGGACAGCCACAGCTGGAAAAAGGAACCAAGCAGGCACGAAGGACACAAACTGATTGCAGTACGATCACAGGCGGAGCTTCGTCGTTCAAATAGAGACGTCATTTTGACACAGAAAATAGTTTGTTTTATTTTGTAATAACCTCAGCGACAGCACTGATGATATCGCTGCCTTTCCAGAACAATTACTGCACACACTGACAATGTCACTGCTGACCATGCTGATGACGACATTAGTAATGCGGGCCCATCACTGACCCCACTAAAATATAGTGATCTCTCTGCAGACTTACCAGTGTCGGGTTAAGCAACCATGAACTAAAGAAACATTGATTTAAGGTGACATGAAAGGAGATAGGCCCAGCCATCCCGCCGGCTACATGATTTTGTTGTTGAGGCCCAAACCGAACGCACACCTGTCTCATCCACTGATGACCTTTGCAAGCACTGTTTCTATCCAGTTATAGACAGACTTCTGAATGAAATGAAAAGGCGGTTCTCAAATGAGACTGGGGGTGTTCTGACTGGAGTGTCAGCACTGAATCCCAAACACAAGCTCTTCCTAGACAAGAATTGTCTTTGGCCAGTGGCCCAATACTATAGAGTGACTGAAGTGGACCTGACTGCAGAGCTACATCAGGTTCGGCGGCTGCCGGAAACAAAACAAAAGCAAGGACAGACGGTAAATGACACAGTGGAATTTCTAGCTCTAATGAGATGCTACCGCGATGCATTTATAGATTTATACAAACTAATCTGCATATTACTGACTGCCTGTGACATCTACCTTGTGCAAGAAGAGTTTCTCTTGCCTCAGTTGCCTCAAA
This sequence comes from Hemitrygon akajei, assembly GCF_048418815.1. Lineage (NCBI taxonomy): Eukaryota > Metazoa > Chordata > Chondrichthyes > Myliobatiformes > Dasyatidae > Hemitrygon > Hemitrygon akajei. The sequence continues at coordinate 5,325,005 of NW_027331948.1, forward strand.
AACTACTAAGGGATAGCAGCGGCGATGCTCGGAACAGCAGCTTGGCCCTGTTGGCCATGAACAACCGGAAGACCAAAATACTTAGTATCCAGCAAATCATTGATGCTTTCGCCACCAATCACAGCAACAGACGGAGTGTGCTTCTCTGAAAACATCAATAGTGATTGCAGTTGATTTCTTTAAATTTTGGGCCGAGACTAATGCTGATTACAAATATTATTTTGTGGTGGATGCCCCATAGTACTTATGTTTCCTGCAAATGCTAGAATGTTACGTTTACTGCTATTAAGCCTATTGGTTTTGCTTAGACTTCCAAACGGTGATTCTGTTGATTTTTGTTTTAAATTTAATAGCCAAATTAATTGAGGTATTGCATGGTTAAAATACGATTTGTCCAACTAGTGGTAAAGCCCTGCATCTGTTGCTTGCCTTATTTGTCTTTAATAACGGTGTATCTTTTGCCATTGTCTGTCTATGCAATGCGAATAGCAGTGGACCTTGTGGGTTAGTGTTGTGTTTTTCAGTTGAAAAACACGCATTTGACGCTAATTGCAGGATTGGAGCGTGATTCATATTGTGCGCTGTTGATTTGTTTGTTTATGTTGTGTGCGGTCCGGGTTGTCCCGGTGCTGTTGACACTGTCACAGTTCACTTCTATACTAGATCTATCAATTGTCACTTTTTTTGTTAATTAACAGATGAATATATAATAGGCACTTAATAATTGAAACTGACTTTTGAACGCCACACGTCTGGCCTTGCGAATACACATTGCCATCCCTTAGCACCATCATTGAATAATTCAGCCCCACTGTAGAACCAGCAAGAAAAATGTCTGACGCCGCCAGTGGGAAGGATGATTATCGCGAAGACAGTTTCGAGCTTGGGCGATTCTGGATAAGGGGTGAAGAGGAGTGAGATCATGGAGACGAGAAGAGAGGTGGTCACCGAGACGGAAAGAGTTGAATATTTCCGAGGACTGTATAATTGTGGAGCTGTAGTTCCAGAATGACTTTCGAAAAGGAAAGTCCTCCAACCTGTCATCGTATAAAGCCGTTACTCTGGCACATACTTCCCTTTCCTCCCTCATCAAAGACTTCCTCCACCCCTCCAGTATGGTCTCTCTCTCTCCCACGTCTCTTGTCCAATCCCGGTCTCTATTTCGCCCCAACCATCAGCCGTTTTCTCCCGACACACCCGCTCACTCTCCGCCAGTCTCTTTCTCCCCTCCCCATCCTCTCAAGGTCCAAAGTCTATCCCCGCAGTCACTCTTTCCCCCCTCTCTCTCTGGCCCAGTCTCTCCCATGCCCCTCCCGCTCGCTCCTCAGCCAACTTTCACCACTTCGATCACCCTCCCCATCTCAAAACTCTCTCATCACCCCATTTCTCTCTCCACCCACAGCCCTCTCTCCCATCGGTCTCTCACTGTCCCTTCGGTATCTCTCTACACCAACATGTTCTCTCCAGTCTCTCTTCTCCGTAACTCAGTCTTTCTTTCTCCCAGATTATCTGTCTCACCACACTTTCTTTCTTCCCCTTTCTCTCTCTGTCAATATCTCCTTCTTTTTCACTCTCTCCCTCTTTCTCTCTGCCTCAGCCATTCCTATCCTGTCCAGACTCTCCCAGTCTTTCTCCATTATTCCTCTTTCGGTCTCCCCTCTTGCCCTCACGTTTCTCTCGTCTCTCTGATCTAGTTTGCCTCTTAACACTTTCTCTGTCTGTAGCCTTCAGTCCATCTCTCTCATTATTATTCTCTCTCTCTCTCTCTTTCGTTCTCTCTCTTTCTCTCTCAACTTGCCACCCTTCCTCTCACTCTTCCTCTGCACGATCTTCCAAATCCTTCACTCCTTGGTGGCCTCTCTAGCCCGTCTTGCCCCACTTCTTCTCTCCAATGTATCTCTCTCCCAAACAGTATGTATTTCCTATTCCAGTAACACTCTTATTTCTCAGTCACTCTCCGCCCATTGTCTGTACTCCAGTCCTTACCCCGGCTCTCTCTTGCTCCCTGCACTCGCACCGCAGTCTCCCGCTTCACTTTTTCTCCAACTGTCTCTCACATACTCCGCACAGCCCAGTCCTTCTCCCTCTTCAGCTTCTCCCCAGACCCTTTTCCCCCATTCTCACTACTCTGTCTCTCTCTCCCCACCCATCTCTTCACGTCTCTCTCATTCTCTCTCTCCCCACCTTTCTTTGCCCCGAAACTCAATTCTCCTCCCTGCCTCTCAGTCCCCGGCGGCCCTCTCTTCCCACGACCCCCTCATCGCAACTCTCTTTCTCTTCCGCCCCTCTCTCCTTGCGTCACTCATTCGACTCTCCCTCCCCAGTCGTCTCTCTCCGGATCCTCTCTCTGCAGTTCTCTATCTACCCGTCTCTTCCTTCCTCGTTCTCTCTCCCATGTTCATCTCACTTCCCACCCGACTCTCTCCGCCTTGCATTTCGCCCCTTATGTCTCACTGAATGACATTCCCCCTCGCTCTCAATTTCTCTATCCATGTCTCTCCTCTCTCTTCCCCCTCGCCCTCTTCATTCTCGTTCTCTCCCCTCGACCTCCTCTCTCCCACCAATCTCTGTCTCCTCTTTTCCTTGCCCCAATGAATGAACAGGGATTGATTAGAATGCTTTATGTAATGGAACTCTTTTGGGCAAGCGATTATAATTTGTTAGAATCCACGCTGCAAAGTGAGATGTACCTTAGGGGATACACATCCAGAAGTAAAGTGCTTTTGTTCTCCTGTCAAAATAAAATGCTATGCTGATGCTGACATCGTTAGGGAAACGTTGTTTTTTCAGAGACATTGACGCGCTGTATAAGAATAAGATGGATGTGCATGTAACACCTAAGAAAGGTTTCACTGCTAATGTAATGGTTTCTCTGTAGCAGTGTTTGGCGTATGGCTAGAGATAACGGGGGCTTTGGAATGTGCGCCGTCCAATGAAGAGAATTTTTTTGTTGTGTGCTGAGTAGCAGGTGATCTAGGTCTTTTCTTCGGCAGACGTCTGAATGGAGCAGAGGTCTGAAAGGAAAGCTCGTAGCAAGCAGGACGGAATGGACTTGGATTTTGGTCGGGAGTCGACTAAGTCTGGGAAAATCGATGAAGGACCAGCAGAAGGGAAACCGTGAACTCCAACATGTGCACATTGGACTGTTTCAATAAAATGGGCCTTGATTTTGTTTTCTTTACAAACCCTTTAGAAAAAGATAAGAATTATAAAGCTAAATCGTTTAATAGCATATGGTGCACTGCCTTTTAATTCGTGGTTCTGATTTGTGACGGTAACCAGTTACGCAACATCCACACAAACAAAAATATTTTCACTTCTGATAACCCACGTTTGACGGGGCCAGAGACTTTCTGCCCGAGACTAACGCCAGCCGAAACTGACGGTTACATGTACAACAGGTATAGGCGTCATGGAACAAATGGAGTTCACAGGAAGTATTGGAAATGCAGAGAATTCTTAAGATATGTTCTTGTGCCGCATCTCTCCTCACTGTCATGCACACCGATGACCGCTAGTTCTGTAGTGTCAAGATGGAAAGCTCTGCGACCGCCTCTGAGAAGCACTTAGATATTTTGTGTATTAATCAATAGAATAATTGACGTGAGCGGATATTTCGCCGCGCTGACGAACTGCTCTCTGAACTTGGACTGAGTCACCCCATAAATAAAAGTGTTTGTGCAACAACTTAATGTCAGCATCATGTATCCGGTGTTTTGAAGGATATATTCCGAATCGTTGTAATTAATTGGGTTCAGCCCGGCAATGGTGTCATAAAGAAATTCGGCAACATTCGCCGACCACAGGATGATGAAGCTTCCGGAGATGCTGAGAAGCAAGATCACAGACCTCCTCCGGCTCTCCATCTCCGGTTCCCCGCCTTGGTCTGACCCCTCAGCCCCTTACGGACGCGACTAGTCACTAAAATATGTCTGACTGTCAGAGCGTTGAACAATAATATTAAAGCGAACGGGAGTAACGGCGTTAGAACGGTGGAAAGCCATCTATAACCCAGCCAGCCGCGATCCGCATAGTAGCCTGGCTTTGTAATACATTCCCAGGGTATATTGCCAATCACTTTCACAGGGTGAAATCTAAAGAAGTAGGGTACATTTTTAAAACAGAGCAGAACGCCGGTTGTTGTCAGAACCACAGCTGCAGTTCTCCCGGTGCAATACTTTGCTTTCCGCTTTTGGCAAGAGATGGCGACAAAACGATCAAACGTAAAAGTGACGGTAAACCAGACCGAACAATCCATGGCTGCAAATCCCAGGGCAGAGATCGCACTGCACACGGGGGTAATGTCCAGGAAAGTCCCGGGGAAGAAATAATAACTGATCCTCCAAAGTATGACCTCAAAGATGATGGTTAGTAGATCCGCCGTTGCCATGGACACCAGGTAGCGAGTGGTGCATGTACAGAGGCCACACTTTCCCCTGGACAGGATCACTACCGCCACTAAATTCACTGGGGGGACAACAAAAAGAATTAGTGAATTACTGTCTCGCCGGTCCATGGGTCTCAGGGCAGAGATAAGCCTGAAATAGAGAGCAATAAACCTTTTCAGACAACTCGGTTCCAGAGGTTTAAATTGTGTAAGGCGGGCGTAGCAATTACCTCACACGCATGCACGCCAAGTGAAAGTGTACGGTGTTCGGTACCGGAGAATGAGCAGTGTTTGGGAAGGAATAATTGTCAACTCGTTACCGAGGGCGTTTTCGAAAATCAATTTTGTACTCCAACCATCAGCTTTTCGGCTGACGTGTAAAGCCTGGATAACTCGGCAATTTTATCGGCGAAGTTGACAGCCGCGTTCCTGTCACCTGTGTATTAACACTGTCCCCATACTGTAAAAGGCCCCGCTCCCTCTGCCTCTGTCCATTTACGAAGATCAAAGCAAGTTTATTTCCCCCGTTTCGCATGTCTTCCTCTCATCCTCGACTCCCGGTTCCCATTTGCGCACAGAAGGCTCGCTTGGCTCGCTTCTTTTGAACTCTGCAACTGCCGTTGGCCGCGGTTTCTTCACAAGATGCCATGGAATCCGACCAGAAAGTTTTAATTTTCGCTTTTACAGATCTTACATGACCCATTGGATCTTCCGGGTATTTTGCACGTTGGTGGTTAAACCATTCAATTTCCGAAGGGAAAAGAATATAAATACTTCAAAACATCAGTCTGTTTTAGCGGTTTCACATGTTCCTTACCACGTCTGAACTTCATCGCACACTGCTGAGTTGGCTCTTAATTCCGTCTTCACCTCACTGATAAGTGGTGGAAACAGACCCTGATACACTGAGACGCACACGAATGCTCTCTGGTTTGAAGACGAAATCACAAGCGGTGTTTAACGCTCTCCCTTATATCTCACCGGGCTGTCACTTCCAGTGTCGCCTTCAAACTTGCAGCAATTTCTTGAAAAACAGCTCAATACCTTTAAATTTTAATTGAAAGCATGTTGCTCTATTGATATGGAATTACAACAAATCGCCCGTAAAGCAGCCGAATGCACTGAGTTATCGGACTGTACATCGTCAGCGGCTTTGCACTGATTAATGAAAAATGCTCGTCAGGAATCCACAAAATGAATCCGTCTGCCGGACCTCCGGCACAACATCCGATTGAACTACAGGTTGAGTGTCAGGTGAGGCCGTGAACTAAACTACAAGGGAAATTCTGAACGAACACAGAAATTTGTCAAAATGTCTGCACCACACTCACTGATACACCGCCATCACAACGCTGTCGATAATTGAACGAGTCAACAGACCGCACACACCGAACCGCAAATGGCAGTTCGCGTAAGTTCATACCTGGGACACCAGTAACGGCAATGATCAAGTAATATATCTTTTTCACACGATAAATTGTTTCAAACATGCTGTTTGAGATTCTGCCTGTCTTGCAGCTCCCCGTGATGTCGCTGAAGAAACTCTGAGCTGATCAATTTATACTCGCTCCAGCACACTGAATATTCAATACTATAGAAGCTGACGTGTCTTCGAAGAGCTGGGGTAAAAATAAACATGATGTAATTCAAGTAAAATCCCAATTGTGATGACGTGTCGATAGTTTCGATGCGAAATTGCAAAATCTCTAATGAAGATTCGAGAAATCAGTGAATGTTGTTGCGAAATAGTTTCAGGCTCACCTCACGTTTCATGGTTGTTGTTGTTGTTTATCCTCTCTATTCTTAGGCTCCATAGACTTTGTCATACACTGTGCACATGACACTCGAATTGCAGCAAAGCTCAAACTGACAGAGCGTCTGCATTTATTACATTTGTATCAACAATGGCTTTCTTTTTGCAATTGAACTAAATTGGCAGCGTTGTGGACATTGAGGTAGACGGTCGTATTTACATATTCAACACTCCGAACTGCACTTGCACTTGCACTGTAAATACAACACAGCTTTGATTTTTTTTTCCTGATACAGCACCTTGATGCACTTATGGATTGAATTGTGTGAACTGATGTAAGAAGAGCATTTCACTGTGTCTAGACTGACGTCGCAGTGGCAGGTCGTCAATTCTGGGATGAAACTGATCAGTTTGTCAGATGGATATTGATGGTCAGGCAGCGGTCAATATTAAGGTACGGGCTAATTACCTTCCATGGCTGAGCAGGGCTGGGATATTCACAAAGAGTGACCGGGTTCTCGAGAGCGCTAATTTAAAAAAAAAATAAAAATACAAGATGAAAGTTCAAACATCAATGAAGATAGGCCGACAGATTGATCATGTGGAGTTCAGTACAATCCGAAAATGAACCTTCACTGATGGGAAATGTCATGATGCAATATTATATAACATTGGCCAGATTTGAGTATCGTACCACTCCTGCACCCCATACGAAATGTATGTAATTGCAGCGGAGCCGATGCACAGGGTTTCACCAGGAATTTGCCGAACGTGGAACTTTTCAGGTTATCGCGGAAAATCTGTTATTCTCTTCCAGCGGTGGAGAGAGAGGTGTTTCATAGAGAGGTTTAAACGTTATTAGAGACATACTTGTTTTCAGTAGTGGGAACCATTCCTCAATATTAGGTACATCTTTATCGAAAGGCTAAGTTTGAGTGTAACTGTAAGTGTAGGTGAAAGTGTAATTACTGTAAGGTGTTGACAGCCTTCGTTTCAGTTTGATGTAAAGGAATGACTCAGCGATTTAGTTGCATACTTGCTAACCAAGTTATATTGTCCGTTATAACTGTGTTACTGGGACAGAGTTAGAGGGACACTAACTCTCTCTGTCAGAGGGACACTTCAGGCGGGAATGCGTACCACGGACACCCCTCGGCGTGTGTGCTCCGGAAGACCGCGAAGAGGAGTCAGGCTTACTGGGGTACTGGTGATGCCCGAGCTGCAGATGCCCTCGGTTGTACAGGTGAACACGATGACAGCTAGTTTCAGGAACACTTCGGAGCGGGAGGTCACCCTTCGGCGGGCGATGTCAATGGCGCAGCACTTTCTGGTGATGGTAATGTCTAGAGTTCCTGTGAGACAAGCGGGGGAGAAGCTCTGTCCGGGAAAGGGAAAGTTGGTCCATGGAGGTTGGAAGAGGAGGTTGATAGAGAAGATGTTGAAGCTGCAGGATATCTTTCCTACTGACGGGTTTTTATGTGGGTGGTTTCCGGATCCCTCGCCACTATACGGGTGACAGTGGACACCCCTCTCAGAGAAAGATTCGGTGACTGGCACCTGCGGAAAGGGAGGACGCCCGGCAGCATCTGCCATGTTGAAGGAAGCTGGGATCTTCAGTCAGTCCAGAAACCCTTACGCATCTCCAATAGCAGTGTCCAGGAGGAAGAATGGGAAGGTTCGGATGGGTGAGGGCGATCAGACAGTGCCGAGAATCGAGGACGCGCTCGCTTGCCTGAATGCTGCGACGTGGTTCAGTGTGCTGGACTTGAGGAGTGAGTATTATCAGATAGCCATGAAGGAGTCTGAAGGATCAGCAGCAGGAAAGAGAAGACCCACCACTGCCCATGAATGGCATATGGTTTCGGAGGATTCTGAAATGGGTGTGTGGTATATGCTGCCCTTTGCTGACTCCCGAATAATTGAGGAAGAGACTTCCCACAGTTCTCATGCAGATGCAGGTGAAATCCGGGGATCTCTCTGTGAACAGGCAGGTTTGCAGCTGGGCCACGAAGGGATTCTGGGCTCTAAGGAAACTGGGAATGGAGCTGAGCTCTACCAAATGGCAGAGAGTCCAGAGCTGCCGGGAAACACAAGTAATAGACCGGGGGAGACCCCGCCATGAAGTATCCCAAGGAATGTCTGATACTGATGACGTAGATGATGGCATACGGAGGTCTCAAAGAGTCAGGAGACCACCTCTGTAGCACTGGAGGAACGGAGGGTTGCGTATATCCCCATAGTGGCATACAGCAGAAATGGATTGGAGGCTCTGACATCACGAAATTCCTTTGAAGACGGTGTTATTAAAGATGGGATGACATATTATTTAAAAGTCATGAGGACATGGCCATTTTGCTGAGGGAGATTGTAATGCCCTGGTTCATATTGTCACAACTATGCTATATGTATTTCATTTTGGCAGTGCTGTAAGAAGATAAAAGATAGGAAAACGCGTGCTATCTAATTAGGATAGTCAAATTAATGAGAGGTTTCTCTGGTGAGCGACATTATGCTAGGGCTTGGTGCTTTTGTTCGATAGGAGGTGAAGAGAGAAGACGCTGGGGTGAACCGGTCGTAGTGTCCGATGGGAGAGCCCTTTGTTCCAGATGGTTTGCGACCGACGTTCGGGAAGTGGTGTGAGCGTTCACGTTGACCAAGGGCCCCGCGCGAGATGTTTAAGATGAGCTCCCACTTGTGAACATTTCACTGTTTAATTTCGTTATTCTTTACTAACCCTTTAGTTAACATCCATAAATACAATTCCTTTAATCGTATGCAGTGCACTGGTTGTTATTTCGCGGCATTAATTTGTAACAGGGTAGCAAATGACACAGTATCCACACAAACCTGTGTTTTGGGTGAGATCGAGCTCACCTCAATCTCTGGAGTTTGGCTGGACCGGACGTTATCTTCCCTGGACTTACCTAGTCAAAGGAACAAGCGTGTTTCAGATTTAGTTCCGTTTTTATTTGTCTCCCATGCACCCCCCTCTCTCTCTCTCTCTCTCTCTCTCTCTCTCTCTCTCTCTCTCTCTCTCTCTCTCTCTCTCTCTCTCTCTCTCTCTCTCTCTCTCTCTCTCTCTCTCTCTCTCTCTCTCTCTCTCTCTCTTCTCTCTCTCTCTCTCTCTCCCTCTCTCTCTCTCTCGTCTGCTTTTCATGATTTCTGAAATACTCGCGAAATATTTCCATGAAAAGTGAAGCAGGTATTCTAACTGTAGTTTAACACCAGGAATCTGATCAGCCCAGCTAAATATGGCAGAGAGAGAGGGATAGAGGGATAGATAGATAGATAGATAGATAGAGTGAGAGAGAGAGAGAGAGAGAGAGAGAGGGGGTGAGAGAGGGAGAGAGTCACAGAGAGATAGAAGGAGAAGGGGAGATAATTGCATGTCAGCTTAACCCGTTTGTGAGTTCATTGGAAGGGACTGTGTTATCTGAGGTCAAATCAGCATTAGTACGGACGAGGTGTTGGGGTTCCTAATGAATGCCGCCAGATACTGTCCATCTTAATCCCGGGATATAATCGGATACATGAGTAGGATACAAGATCTGTTACCTGCGCGGGGATCTTTATGCCCTCCTCCTAAAACGTGATGTATCGAGCAGCCGGGAGATGGCTCAAGGTGCGTCCATATATAACGGTAGCAGAGAGAAGCCAGGGAACTACTTGCAGATGAACTTCACTACAGTGGGGAGTCAGCCAATGGTATGGGATTTGGATGAGCAGGATGTGCATTCCGAACAAGTACTGTCACGGGCAGGGCTTCTGCAGTTTGACAGAATGGGCAAAAAGTGACAGGTGAAATGCAGCGTATGGAAATGTTGAATGTTTTGAAATTTTCGAGCTGGGGACAAAATATAGAAATAAGATATGTATATGACCTTATGAGCTCTGGATTCCTTGGGGCGAACCTGCAAATTGAAACAGATATAACCGAGGCAAATGCATTGCTAGCATTCGTTTGCAGAGAACTCCATTTTGTTGCCACAGGAAGCCTTGGAGGCAAGTCGTTGGTTATAGTTAAGAAAATGTTGGAAAAGCTCCTGATTCGTAAGGGGGTTATCTGTTTCTGGGAAGAGACTGAGGTTGAGGAACAGATCACCGAATAAATGAAGGCGGGAGAGATGGAAGGAACGAATGCTCCGATTCTGCTCCTATTTCCTGTGGTTTAGTGACCGTCTGAATTAACCATACGGTCTTCGTCCAAAGCCTCAATAAGGTGTCTATCGATAGTTTTTACCCTTTGCATTCATTCAACCTCTTTGATAATTTCTAAAAGACTGGGTCCTTCATCACATATTCATGCAAGCCTTTTTAGGAATAGACTTTCTGCAGATGGTAATTTGATTGGGGGTTGGGGGCAGGATGGGTAGTCATTCTGTGTGCTGATGAGAACATCACAAAGAAAGCACCAATTCACTGCACTCAGGTACACTCGAGAATTAAAGTCAGGACCTCTGAAGACGTGGATGTTTTCTGCTCATTGAGATTAGCAGGACGTATCGATTATGGATGCAATTAACAAAATCTCTTTATAGGATTGCCTGCGCACTCTGAGCATGGGCCAAGTCCAATCTGATCTCCGGGACGATCATGGTGAATTCGGTTCATTCTCCTCGTGACGCGAGGTGCTCTGATCCCTCTCCATCACGGAGAAGCAACGGCTCACTTAATCGATGAGCATCTGTTCTCCCTCTAGGAAGTGGGATTCATTATCAAAAGGGGTGTTGCGGTGATAAAAGAAGGAAAATGCTGAAAAAATGTAAGATCAGATTAATGATTAATGCCTCAAGGTTTTATGGCCTGATAATTGTTAGGAAATGGATACCGTGCTCTGTAGGGGGCGCAGAGTTTGTTCCCGCCATGTGTCGCTCTCGGCGCCTAAACCAGTGTAATTCTCGCCGCTGCCAGGTTTTGCAATGACCGCCAATTCTGTAGGGTCAAAATGGAAAACACAGCGACTGCCTCTCAAAGCAGCAAGTACTTTGTTTATTAACTAATTGCACAATTGACGTGAACGGATATTTCGCTGCGGTGATGAACTGCTCTCTGAACTTGGACTGAGTTACCCCATAAATAAATGTGTTTGTGCAACAACTTAGTACCATCAGCATCTCTCCGGAGTGTAAAAGTATGTATTCCGGAAAGTTTTAGTTATTTTGATCCAGTCCGGCAATGATGTGATAAAGAGATTCGGTTACATTTACCGACCACAGGATGATGAAGCTTCCGGAGATGGGGAGAAGTAAGATCACAGACCTCCTCCTGCTCTCCATCTCCGGGTCACTGCGGTTCTCCGCCTTGTTCTGACCCCGCAGTCCCTTATAGACGCGACTGGTCACTAAAATGTGTCTGACAGTCAGAGCGTTGAACAGTAGTATTAACACGCACGAGAGCAATGGCGTCAGAACGGTAGAAAGCCAGTAATGCCCCACCCACCCGAGATCCGTATAATAGCCTTATTTTGTAATACAGTCCCAGCGTATATTGTCAACCACTTTCACTGGATGACAGATAAAAAAAATTAGAATACATTTTTCAAACAGAGCAGAAAGCCGGTTGATGTCAGAACCACCGCCGCTATTTTCCCGGTGCAATAGGTTGATTACCGTTTCTGGCAACAGATGGCGACAAAGCGATCAAACATAAAAGTGACAGTGAACCAGACAGAACAGTCCATGGCTGCAAATCCCAGTGTGGAGATCACACTGCATACTGGGGTAATGTCCAGGAAAGTCCCGGGGAAGTAATAATAACTGACCCGCCACAGTATGACCTCAAAGATGATGGTCAGTAGATCCGCCGATACCATGGCCACCAGGTAGCGTATGGTGCAGGTGGAGAGGCCGCACTTTCCCCGGGACAGGATAAATATGGCCACCAGATTCACTGGGAGGACAACAAAAAGAATGTGTGTATTACTGTCTCGCCACTCCGTGGGTCTAAGGACAGAGATAAGCTGGAAATTAAGAACAATGAAACGTTGCAGACCACTCATTTCCGGAGGGTTAAAATGTGTAACGCAGCAGTCACAGACGCCTCAAACAAGTGCATACTGAGTGATAGGATACGGTGCTCGGTACTGGAATGGGAGCAGGGTTTGGAAAGGAGGCATTGTCAACTGATCACCAAGGGCGCTCTGGGGACATGAATTTTAGTTTCCCACGATTAGATTTCCTACTGATGAGTAACGGCTGGATACCCCGAGAACTCTTTCCACACTGCTGATTCTCGCGATCCCGTCACCTATGTTCTGGCCTTCGCCACAAAATTGGAGAACCCGCTGCCACCAGCTCTAACCATTTACAAATTTAAAGGCAATTTACTTCCTCAGTTCGCATGTCTTCGTCTCCTACTCAGCTCCCGTTTGCCATTCGCGTACAGGGACCTTGCTTGGCTTGTTTGTTTTAAACTATGTAACAACGACTGGCCGGGGTTGCGTCACACTATGTCAAGGCATTCTATGAGAAAGTTTTGATGATTCTGCCTGACCCGCTGAACGTTTCATATATTGTGCAATTTTATGATTAAATCATCCAGTTGTCGAAGGAAAGACAATGTATTGTCTCTTGTAGGGGTTACTCTAAAGTTTTGCAGCATTATTTTGTCAATTGTCGTTTTCCCAGAGAGGATTATCGCATCTACCTTCCCCCTCCGACTTCTCCGACGGACAAAGCTGAGTTGGCCTTATCTCCCTCTTCACTTCACGGATAATCAGGGTGGAAACAAACCCTGGTGCACTAAAACGCACAAAGGCTCTTTGACTTTCGAAACTTCCGATGGTCGAATCTCACTCACATGTGATTTCGACCGTTCTTCCCTGAATCTCAACGACAATTCCCTCCCCGCGTCCCCGTCAAACTTACAGCATTTCCTAAAAACACAGCGGAATGCTTTTTAAAAAAAAATTGAATGTAAAGAATGCTGCGCTATTTATCTGTAACAACTGCCCGGTTTATTTTCAGCCGAGGCCACGGATTAAACTGCAAGAAAACTTCTGAACGAACTCAGGGTTTCATTACAATATCTGCGCCACACTGACTGATAACGCCCGCATCGAAACACCGTCAGTAACGGAATGAGTCCAAATACCGCACACAGAGCAACAAATGTTAATTCCCCTGTGGCCTTACCCGGAACACCAATAAATGCAATGATCATGTACCATGTCTTTCTCACACGGTAAAATGTTTCAAGCATGCTGAATGAGGTTTAGCCTGTCTTCCAGCTGTCCGCGATCTCGCTGAAGAAATTCTGAGCTGATGAATCTTCCCGGTCATTCATTTATACTCTCTCCAGCACGCTGATTATTCAATACTACACAAGGCTGACGTGTCCATCAACAGCTGGGGTAAAAATAAACATGATGTCATTCAAGTAAAATCCCAATTGTGATGAGGTATGGATAGCTTGGATAGATAGATAGATAGATAGATAGATAGATAGATAGATAGATAGATAGATAGATAGATAGATAGATAGATAGATAGATAGATAGATAGATAGATAGATACTTTATTCATCCCCATGGGGAAATTCAACTTTTTTCCAATGTCCCATACACTTGTTGTAGCAAAACTAATTACATACAATACTTAACTCAGTAAAAAATATGATATGCATCTAAATCACTATCTCAAAAAGCATTAATAATAGCTTTTAAAAAGTTCTTAAGTCCTGGCGGTAGAATTGTAAAGCCTAATGGCATTGGGGAGTATTGACCTCTTCATCCTGTCTGAGGAGCATTGCATCGATAGTAACCTGTCGCTGAAACTGCTTCTCTGTCTCTGGATGGTGCTATGTAGAGGATGTTCAGAGTTATCTATAATTGACCGTAGCCTACTCAGCGCCCTTCGCTCAGCTACCGATGTTAAACTCTCCAGTACTTTGCCCACGACAGAGCCCGCCTTCCTTACCAGCTTATTAAGACGTGAGGCGTCCCTCTTAATGCTTCCTCCCCAACACGCCACCACAAAGAAGAGGGCGCTCTCCACAACTGACCTATAGAACATCTTCAGCATCTCACTACAGACATTGAATGACGCCAACCTTCTTAGGAAGTACAGTCGACTCTGTGCCTTCCTGCACAAGGCATCTGTGTTGGCAGTCCAGTCTAGCTTCTCGTCTAACTGTACTCCCAGATACTTGTAGGTCTTAACCTGCTCCACACATTCTCCATTAATGATCACTGGCTCCATATGAGGCCTAGATCTCCTAAAATCCACCACCATCTCCTTGGTCTTGGTGATATTGAGACGCAGGTAGTTTGAGTTGCACCATATCACAAAGTCCTGTATCAGTTTCCTATACTCCTCCTCCTGTCCATTTCTGACACACCCCACTATGGCCGTGTCATCAGCGAACTTCTGCACATGGCAGGACTCCGAGTTATATTGGAAGTCTGATGTGTACAGGGTGAACAGGACCGGAGCATGTTTCAAGCATGCTGAATGAGGTTTAGCCTGTCTTCCAGCTGTCCGCGATCTCGCTGAAGAAATTCTGAGCTGATGAATCTTCCCGGTCATTCATTTATACTCTCTCCAGCACGCTGATTATTCAATACTACACAAGGCTGACGTGTCTTTCAACAGCTGGGGCAAAAAATAAACATGATGTCATTCAAGTAAAATCCCAATTGTGATGAGGTATGGATAGCTTGTCACGAAATTGCAAAATCTCAAAGACGAAGAAATAACTATTCGAGAAGTCACTGAAAGTTTTTGCCAAACACTGTCAGGCTCAACTTTTGGTTTCACAATCTTGTTAATTCTTGTTGATTTTGTTAATCTTGTCCATTTTTACGCGCCATACACTCTGTCATTATCGACCAACGTTGTACTGTCATTGGATCGCTGTGTTTCACACTCAGAATTGACTCGGTTATCGATCACATCAACAGAAATATATCGAATTTGGATATGATGTTCCAGTAATATAATGGAGCCTGCAACTAATATTCAATACAACACCATATTCTAAAAAAGTATCCGGGCTTACAAGAAACTGAACACAAACCGCTAAACAAATTAATTAAAACTTCGAAATTACCAAAAATCGAAATTTCTGCGTGGCTAACCATTTGAGATCATATCCACATTCCCGATCATACACGCCTCCTATTCTGCCATGATAAGCACATTCATGGTCCACGTGAGCTACGCCTCATATTCGTCCTGGAATTTTCCAAACTCATGGCATGAACATCGATCTCTATAATTTCCTTCATTTTTTTTCTTTGCCCTCCCTCCGTCTTTGCTTCCCCTCTCTGGCCTCCTCCAGACCTTCCTATTACCACCTCCTGGCGTCGCTTCTCCTTCCCTTTCTCTCAAGATCCACTCTCCTCTACTAACAGATTCCTTCTTCTCCAGCCCTTTACCTTTTTCACTTCTCACCTCCCAGCCTCTTATTTCGCTCCCCTTCCTCATCTACCTGCTTCACTTATCACCTTCTGACTTGTAGTTCTACTCCTCCAGGCTTCTTATTCTGTCATCTTCCCTCTTTTTTCCCAGCCTGTTTCAGGGTCGCGGCCGTAATCCTCAACTGTTTATTCATTTCCAAGGATGCTGCCTGACCTGTTGAGATCCTACAGCAGTTTACCTGCGCATCAAATTGATGTGGTCCCTCACATGGTAAACCAGCTCCTATCATAGTTGGCACCAGTATGAAGCAAACTAATTCAATCACCGTACACATTGCCCAGGAATGCATGCAAATCCTTAAACCGACAGAGCATGTTGTATTCGTTTCATTGTTACCAACAATGACAATAGTTTCGCAGATGCACTAAATTTGTGGTGTTGCGAGGTCAAAAGTCCTGTTTACATCTTTGTCAATTGGAGCTGCACTTTCACTGTAAATACAAAACAATATTGTATATTTTTATGAATATATTATTATGGTGGATGCATAATATGCAGAATAAGAGATACTGGAAGATGAGCTGTAGTTCGGAATCACACAGGTATGTTCGAAGGATAGATGATTGGACACTAGAGAGTGAGTTACAGGCTGGCGTCTATTCGAAAGTTTGTCATGACTCCTACAGAGGCTCAGAACTACCAGGGAATGAAATGCAGGGTGAATTCGTATAATTCGCACGCATAACATCAGCTAACAGGGAGTGAATTTCAGTGTGAATTCTCGACACTATGGAAAGATTTATACATACAAAAGAGTTAAAGTTCAAATTCGGTTTATTTGCATTCAACAGTCCATGTATACCGCAAACAAAACAATGTTCCTCCAGACCAAAGTGCACAGCACGGTGCATATAATTCATACATCTACCACCAAAGTAATATTGCCACCAGCACATTAACATATAATCATGGGCATTGTGACACAAATTCAAAACAGTATAAGGCCTCTGGCTCTTCATGCATAATGACACATCAGTGGTAGCAGAGTGGCCCATCTTTTATAACCCGATTATAGTTATAGTTGTTTTCCATCGTAACAGATCTTGTCATGATGTTACGGCACTCCTGCCCAATTGTAGAGATTCAAGCAGATTGTTGGACGGACGGCAATTCCACGTGTGATTGACAATTCCACGGACCCTACATACCCAGCACTCGTCTCAGGTCTTTTCGCAATCCTGTGTAGGGATGTGTGATGAGCTGTTTTTCAATTCTTGACGGCAGTAGGCCTGTAACTGCTAGAATTCAGAAAAAAACTAAGGGGGATCTCATTGAAATCTTTATAATGTTGAAAGGCCCAAGCAGGGTAGATTTGGAAGGGACGTTTCCCAAAGTGGAGGAATCTGGGACAATAAGGCACAGCCTCAGGATAGAGACGTTTTCAATTAAAACAGAGGTACAGGGAAATTGCTTTAGCAACCACATGCCGCTGTGGAGGCCCGGTTGGGTGTTCTAACGCAGAAATTGATATATTCGTGACGGCACAGCGTCAAAAGTTGTGCCCAAATGACCGAAATTAAATTGGGGCGGGGTTTGTGGCAGAAGAATTAGCTAGACATGATGCGCCAAATGGCCAAACCTATGCCTCATTGTCTTCTGGTCTTCATTGTTCGAGATCTTTCTTACCCGCAACGTGTTCTGGGATTGCACGGCCACCATTGTAATATCTTCAGCAGTATCCGGCCCTTCCCATCTGAGTCACCCCTTAGATGGAGCCCACACCTTCCAAACCCATATCTCGATCTTCCTCCCCAATCCATCTTTGCGACCATTTCCCTCCCTTCCGCTGTCCACCAGCACCATCTCTATGACTAACTCCCTCCCCTCCTCCGACTTAACTCTCACTCCCTCCCTCTCTCCGACCCTTCGCAGAGATCTACAAGCTGCGCTCTGCGCCTCCCTAGCGCTGTTCGGACGAACGATCCCTGGCTGCCGACGAGAGGCGGTGCGCCCCAGGGAGGACCCCGACACAGCCAGCCTTCTTTCCTAACCGCAGTCGTAGTGGGAGCTCATTACAGCGTGAAGGCGTGTTGGACTTGATGTCGGAGGGTCTGAAGGAATTGTTCGCTCCTTCAACGAGAAAAAAGCCAGGGACGAAATCGCCTAGAACTTGAAATACCCGACTAACCATTGTCTTCCGTTCTACCTCCTTTTCAAAGGGGAGACTCCAACACGCCACCCCCACCCGGCCCTAGCCTCGTCTTGGGACCCAAAAGGGCCTCATCGTCCTTCCTGGCCTTTCGGACGTACCGCATGGAATGTTCCCAGGTGCTAAGGGGTCTATAGGAGCGGGAATGTCTCGGGTCTCGCACCCATTTCTGACCCAGTAGGGGCAGAGTCAAGTTAGGCGTTCACCTCAGCCTCTGATTCTCGGGTGTGAACGGACGCTTTTGAAGGAAGCGGGCGGGAGAGTCTCTCACTTCCAGTCCGCCGGATTCGGAGCCTGTCGGCTTTCGCTCCCCCGAGAGGGATGTGCTAATGCTCGTTTACGAGGCGTTTCGAGTCGATAAGGTTTTGAGACCGAAGAGGCTGATGGATGGGTGGGGGGAAGTTGGAGACTTACCTCATCTCCGTGGGGCTGATCCATGTGGGAGCGGCGACACGGTTGGTGAGAGCCTAGTAATCCCGGCACTGGTGGGTTTGTTCGTACTCCTAGGCTCGGGCATTCCATGGACTTGAAGTCAAAGGAAGGATGGGGTGACTGCGCGGAAATGCGGGGTTTGGTCGTTAGGGGGAGCTCTTCGATTTTTTTTAATACTCTAGATCTATTTAACTATGCAGAAATGAAAAAAAAGACTTTGGAAAAATACAATAAATAAATAATATTTATCAGTGCTTCACTCTGAAATTAATTGTAATGAATTGGCTTAATTCTTATATCCTTCACATACATAAAGAGTTAAAAATCTGCACCTCACATCCCAATCTAAATGTGAAATCATAGTAATTTATAATAATTCATAATAAATAGAATAGTCAATGTAATATAGACTACACTCAAATCAGCGTGAGTTCATCAGTTTGATGGCGTGGTGGAAGAAGCTGTCCCTGAGCCTGTCGGTCCTGGCTTTTATGCTGCGGATGGTAGTAGCTGGAATGGATTGCAGTTAGGGTGACTGCTCTTTTACTCACAACATCGTAACTGTCCTGAATCATGGGAAGTTCACATCTACAGATGCGCTGACCTGTCCGTACCACTTTCTGTGGTGTCCTGCAATTAAGGGAGGTACAGTTGCTATACCAGGCAGTGACGCAACCAGTCAGGATGCTCTCAATTGTGCCTCTGCAGAACGTTCTTAGGATTTCGGGGCCCATACCAAACTTCCTTAACAGTATGAATTGAAAGAGGCGCTCTTGTGCCTTTTTCACTTCACTCCTGGTGTGTACAGACCACGTGAGGTCCTCGATGATGTGGATGCCGAGGAACTTCAAGCTTTATCCTCTCAAACCCAGATCTATTCATGCCAATAGGGGTTAGCCTGTCTGCATTCCTCCTGTAATCCGCAGTCAGCTCCTTTGTTTTTGAGGGAGAGGTTGCTTACTTGACATCACTGTGTCAGAGAGATAACTTTTTCTCTGCAAGCCAATTCGTTATTTTTTGAGATATAGTCATGGGTATACAGGTGTAAAGGGGGTTTATTTTCTTTTTTTCTTTATTACTGCGTATGTTAATCAAAATGGCTTCTTTGTTTTGTTAAAAGTAGGAATGCTTCTTTGTTATGAGAGAGTGCTGGAAGTTTGTTTATGTTAAAATTTACTGATAACGAGAATTGTATTCATTTGATAACCAATTGGGATTAATGTTCCTCTCTCTCTTCTGACTCTGTAAACTATTGTTGGCGGGGAATTGGGGAGTCGGCGCGAAGGTGTGAGAGGGGGACGCGATTCTGTAAGCTGGGCGAAGGACGGACACCAAGCGGGGGTCCGAGGCCAGGAGGTTCGGTGAGGAGAGGAGAGGAGACGAGGATAGATGTGCTTGGTTGACGAATTCGGGTGGTCCTGAGTTCGGAGGGAATCCAATGGTGGCCAGAAGACTGCGGTAATTGAACTCCAACGGTTGTGCACGAAGTGGTTTGGACTTTGATATGTTTGGTGCCTTTTCTTTATTTTTTTTCCCTTCATACATACTGCATCGTTATTAATCACTTAGTTATAGTAATCTTTATAAATTATAATCATTTAATAGCATATGGTGTACTGTCTGTTCTTTGGCAGGGTTTGGGACATCACACAGCATTCACGCAAGCTGATTTTCCAGTTTGGCGGGGCCGATGGCTACTCCGCCTAGATGAGAACGAGTTGACCGAGCCTGAGGCGACCCAGGGGGTTATACAGGGATTAAAGGAGGGGATTCAGTACATGGCCCTGAGGGGCTCCTGTTGAAATTCAATGGGGTGGAGTGGAGGGAGCCACTCTTACACCCTGCTGGCGATCAGAAAGGCAGGGTCAAGGACGAGATATCTGAGCTGTCTGTCGAGCCTGGAGGGAATTATGGTGTTGAACAATGAACCGTAGTCCAAGAACAGCATTCTCACATATCCATCATTGTTCTCCCGATGTGTAAGGACGGTGTGTAGAGCAGTGGGTATTGCACCGTCTGTCGGTCGATTGTGTCAGTAGTCAAATTATAAGGGGTCCAGCACCCTGCATCATAAGGGGCTGTTGAGACTAGACCCAAATGCAGGACAAAAGACACTGAAGTACTAGGAACAGGACGGGACAAAGGTAAAGACGTGACAGGTCGCAGACTAGGTAAGGGAAGCAGGTCCAGGACGAGGGATTGGGAACACGGTGACTGAGGTGCACTCCGAGCCCGAGACTGGACACGAACCCAGAACCTGGGTCTTGACTCGGGCTCGGACCGCAAACCAGACGAAGTCGTGACGAAGCCAGGGTTCTAGGAACCTGAGACTTGAGACTTGGTACTTGAAGCTCGAGGCCAACGTTCTTGGAGCTCCAGGCTTGTGGCTTGGGTTCTTCGAGCTCCAGGCTTGAGGTTTGTGTTCTTGGAGCTCCAGGCTTGAGGTTTGGGTTCTTGGAGCTCCAGGCTTGAGGTTTGGGTTCTTGGAGCTCCAGGCTTGTGGCTTGGGTTTTTGGAGCTCCAGGCTTGTGGCTTGGGATTTTGGAGCTCCAGGCTTGAGGCTTGGGTTTTTGGAGCTCCAGGCTTGTGGCTTGGGATTTTGGAGCTCCAGGCTTGAGGCTTGGGTTTTTGGAGCTCGATGATTGAGCCTGGGGTTCTTGGAGCTCGAGGATTGGGTTCTTGGGAACACTCCTGGGCAGGACGCGGGAATCCACACAACGGAGACAAGGGACAGGAAGGGACAGAACCAATCGTGGGGTAACGGCAAACGGCCTGGCTTACACGACGGAGGCAAGGGACAGGAAGGGACAGAACCAACCGTGGGGTAACGGCAAACGGCTTGGCTTACTCGACGGAGGCGAGGGAAAGGAAGGGACAGGAAGGGGGCTCGTCTGGGATGGCTCCAAGACTCGATGCGGCCGGTAACCCCGGTGGACTACGGAACTGCCAAAACCATAACTCAATGAATGTATTCCTTAAACCGGTGGGTTGCTCCAAGGGGAGACTGACAAGCCGACCCCCCAACCACACTCAATCCCAAGGTACCTTATATTCGCAGCACCTAAAATGAGCATCGAGTGCTTATGTTTAAGTCCAATCATAAAAAGGGACAGTCGGAAGACTTGGAGTCCGGTGTCTGCGGACAAGACCGTGAACCGGAATGCGGGCTTCGGATTGGACTATGACACCCTTCTTTCATAAAGGGGTTACATACACAAATCACACGGGCCCGCGTCGGTCACAAAGTACTCTGAATGTCCCGCTGTGTCCCCACAAACTCTTGTCACTCCCCATACCTATCCCATTGCCCCACTCTCTGCCTACGGCCGTGTGTTAGTTCCCAAAGTTATTAACTGTGTAAGTTGAATTATGATGATATTAGGATGAAACATCAAAGCATAAATCAGGAACGGATATGTCCTGGGAAAAGCACAACGGAAATGTGAAGGTATTTTAGGCTGTACTTACATGGGGGTCTACATCCGTTTGCCCCATTCAGGCAGGGAAAGGATGGTAGGGAGAAGGAATCATGGTTGACAAGAGATGCGAAACAACTGGTCAAGAGGAAGAAAGAAGCTTTAGGAAGCAGACCTCAGGATTATAAGGCAAGGATCAGACATGACTATAGATTTCCAAAGTAGCCGGAGACAACATGAAGAATGGAATGAGGTAACTAGAAACGTCTACCGAAGGTCTGCAGTAACTTTAAGGAAAACCCAAAACCATTCCAAATGTATATGTAGGACCGGTCGGGTATAGAAGATGAAACAAGCCGCTGAGGCCGGGGAAGAAGGACAGGTCCGGAATGAAGACTTCAGTTCAGTACTTACCAGTGACAAGGACATTGGTGAGAAGAGCGTTAAACCGGCCGATATGCGACAACATATCGAGATTAAGAAAGAGAGTGTACTGGAACTTTTGAAAAAAACTATACATTAGGATAGACAAGTCCTCTTGTGTGGTCGGGAGAAACCCTGGGTGTCTGCGGGAAGCGGTGAGTCCCTCTTCAGTGATGGGCAAATATTAGAGAACATTCTTCGAAACAGGATTTAAAGAATCTGGAGAAGTAGTTGCAGATTTGGGAGAATCAGTATTGGTTTTTGAGGGGCAGATCATGTTTCACGGGCCTGGTTCAATTCTGTGAGTGTGTGACAGTTATATTTACAGCTAACCACGGTAGGACCTTTCAGAACGTTAGAAAACTTGGTATCCTGGAGAAGCTGACTTCTGAATTCAGAACTGACACCCAAGAAGGCAGAGGATAGTTGTGGATGGAGCGTTTTCTCCCTGGATGCCGGTGTCAGTGGTGTCCTGTAGTTATCTGTTCAGAGACCCGTGGGCATTGTGCTTTAAAAATAATGTGAATAAGGAAGTGGAACGTAGGTTAAATTTATTTGCAATGATGTGGAAGTTGGTGGTATTATGGATGGTATAGAAGGTAGCACAGATTACAACAGGACAGTGACAGGACGCAGAACAGCTCTGAGAAGTTACAGATGGAGCTCAACCCGGAACGTTACGGAGTGATAGACTTTGGAAGGGTGAACTTGAGGCAGAGATGATACTTTCTCAAGTCAACCGAGGGCCACACATTAGTATGAGTTCCACAATGGAAACAGAGTGATGAGACTTTCTCCAATAAGCCAAGGCCCGCTCATCGTTTCGAGTATCACAATAGGAACGGAGTGGTGCACTGCAGGAGCAGGAAGAAGTGCGGTTGACAGGTGAGTTTGAAAACATCGGCTGTTCTGCACGTATAGTGACACTCAAAATGCAATATACCTGAAATTATATCAGAAGAATACTAAATACACTTCGTGGCAAGTAATAGAAAAGCCTGGGATCTTATGGATTCTTCAAAGATTTCACTTGCTATTTCTGTTCAAAAGGAGAATGGATGTAGAAAGAGTAGTGGAATTGTGGCAGGTTTGAGAATAGCTTTAAAGTTAAATAGACTGCATGGCACGACACGGGTGTGGGGTGGTTAAGTAATTGACTGGCGGAGGTCAGGTTCCTGCCAAACGGCCCAAGTGTACGCTGGAAAACATTGTTCTTCAAACTGTCAACAGCCCTCGCTAACCTCCCGAGGACACGTTCCCTTTTTGATCACAGGTCTCTGGAATATCACTGTGGGTCTTTTACAGTGTTTGCAGGAATATGTGCTGTGTATTTTATTGTAACACGTCAGCTGTCACTGTGATTTCCATCACTCAAACCCCCGGAATGACTGGAACGGACAGAAGAAAAGAATGAACGAATAAAGAACCCTTTAATAAAAAAGTGTTCTCCATTCCCCCGCCAGAACAAGCTCCTTCCCTCAATTTCAGAAGCGAATGTGCTACGTCAAATGATACAAAATAAATCGACTTCAAGATGAATGCGTACTTTAAAAGCAACAAGATATATAAGAAAAAATCCTATTTAAATAGCTGAAGCTAGATGTCATAGAAAATAACATGGAGAATTCACATCATTTTTTTTGTTTAGAAGTAGATAGATTGCAATATCCCTGGAGGAGTCAAATTCATGATACGGCGAGAGAGTGAGTATAAATAGTTTAACGTAAGTGTTTGTGTAGTAGGTTGTCACTAATGTCCCTGGCGTGATAGTCACACTGATTGCCTCAGTGGAATTGCTCTCACCTCAATAAAAGTCTACGAAACCGATCCCCAGTCCATCTGAGCAGCTGAAACGTTCCGTACAACGGAACGCTGCTTCTGACGGAATATGGGATATCCGGCGATTTACTACATCCCGGCTATTTTCTATCCCACACTTGTAGCAGTTGGTGTCCCCGGTAAGATGCCGGAGCTGGTTACTCTATGCATGGTGCCGTCGTTACTCTGCTGTGGTATCCGCACTGTTACTAAGCACAGATGCCATCGTCGGCTGATGCGTGTTTCCGGAATGGAGGATTCAGGCATCTAATTGTTGTATTTTCATTTTCCGTACTTTGAACGAAATTATTTTTCTTTTGTCAATTAAGCTGGTGCCGATATTATCACTGTTTCAGAATTTCACATCGCTAGGCTTTCCGAAGTGGTCTCTGCTTTTCTGGGTCCGAGTCTCTATCAGTGCAGACACTTCGACCTTATAACATCGTGGCAGCAACGGATGCTGCCCGACCTGCTGAGTTCATCCAGCTTTTGTACGTGTTGATTTGACCAAAGCGTCTGCAGTGAACTTTGTAATTAGCTTATTTAAATGACGGTCCAGTCTATTTTGGACACGGAGTTCAGTTCTTCTGTAAGTCAGTAAATGAGAACTCGTGCTTTATATCGCATTGACTCCACTTTGACACCGCTACAAACAATCCCTTCAGCTATTTCACCTTTAATAATGGAAATGGTATTGTTTGCAGGAGCGATCGACTGCTAACCGGTACTTGAGTCGTGGAAATCGGATGCCTCGCTCTAAAATGTGGGAATGTCGCCAATCCACTGACACTCACATCCGTCATTGTCCTCCAGCCGGAGCGCAGCGACGGAGACTGCACACACCGGATTTCCGCTCTCCACTTCCAAACAAACCATACCTTCCATAATATAGATAGAATGGGGGCATTTAGCGAGCTGACCATATTTCCATTTTGTTTCCTAATTCTTGCAGTTAACTTAACGGCGATTGTGATCCTATCTCGGGGAAAATGCGGACTCTCCAAATGCATCACCCGTTACCTGGTTGGAATGGCAACAGCGGATCTGATGGTGGTTATCGTTGTTGCTTTAGTGGAACAGACCAACAGTATCTACATGTATTCCAGATCCCTGCTCATCACTCCTGTCTGCGCTCTGACACTTGTACTTAAGGTTGTAGCGACGGACTGTTCTGTTTGGTTTACGGTCAGTTTTACCTTCGATCGTTTCATCGCAATATGTTGCCGAAAGCTGCGGGAACGATACTGCACTGAGAAAACAGCAACGGTGGTTATCGTGACCGTGGTTATAGTGAGCTGCGGGAGAGGTGCCCCGGTTTACTTTGACATTGAACCTTACGTCATCATTGACAACACGCCGTGGCGGTGCACCGTCACACATGAATACGCCACTTCACCCGCGTGGAGAGGATATGAATTACTGGACAGTATATTAAAACCGTTGCTACCGATTTGCTTAATCCTGGTGTTTAACGGGTTAACCGTAAGACATATCGTCGTGGCAAATAGAGTTCGCAGAAGGCTTCGACACAGCAGTGATAATCAGAAAGATGCCGAGGTGGAAAACCGCAGAAAATCGATGATTTTGTTGTTTTCTATATCAGCTAATTTCATATTATTTTGGATGCCCTATGTAGCTCATTCCCTGAAATGGCAAGTGCAAAATTATTTTTACGAGGACAGATATTTGAGTTCCCCGATATATATCCTACAGCAATTTGGGTACATGTTGCAATATCTCAGCGTGTGCACCAATACTTGTATCTACACACTGACACAGAGGAAATTCAGAGAAGAGCTGAGGAATGGAATGACGTATGTGTTTACATTAAATGGTCATCTATGTAGATAACGCCAGCGTCTGTTGACATTACCGTGGGGTTTTCAAATAAAGCTGTTTTACAATGAACAGGATTGACAAATATGTCTTGAATTTAAGCAATCATATGCCTGGTCAAACACGAGGAAATCTGCAGATGCTGGAAATTCAAACAACACACACAAATTGCTGGTGAAACACAGCAGGCCAGGCAGCATCTATAGCGAGAAGCGCTGTCGACGTGTCGGGCCGAGACCCTTCGTCAGGACTAACTGAAATGAAAGATACTAAGAGATTTGAAAGTAGTGGGGGAGGGGGAAATGCGAAATGATAGAAGAAGACCGGAGGGGGTGGGATGAAGCAAAGAGCTGGAAAGGTGATTGGCTAAAGTGATACAGAGCTGGAGAAGGGAAAGGATCAGGGGACAGGAGGCCTCTGGAGGAAGAAAGGAGGGGGAGAACCAGAGGGAGATGGATAACAGGCAGAGTGATGGGCAGATAGAGAGAGAAAAAAACAAAAAAAAAACAAACAACTAAATATGTCGGGGATGGGGTAAGAAGGGGAGGAGGCGTATTAACGAAAGTTAGAGAAGTCAATGTTCATGCCATCAGGTTGGAGGCTACCCAGCCGGTACATAAGGTGTTGTTCCTCCAACCTGAGTGCGTCTTCATCTTGACAGTAGAGGAGGCCATGGATAGACATATCAGAATGGGAATGGGACGTGGAATTAAAATGTGCGGCCACTGGGAAATCCTGCTTTCTCTGGCGGACCGAGAGTATGTGTTCAGCGAAACGGTCTCCCAGTCTGCGTCGGGTCTCCTCAAAAATAAAAGACCACACCGGGAGTACCAGACGCAGTATACCACACCAGCCGACTCACAGGTGAAGTGTCGCCTCACCTGGAAGGACAGTCTGGGGCCCTGAATGGTGGTGAGGGAGGAAGTGTAAGGGCATCTGTAGCACTTGTTCCGCTTACAAGGATAAATGCCAGGAGGGTGATCGCTAGAAAGGGATGGGGGGGGGGTGGGGAACGAGTTCACAAGGGCGTCGAGTTGGGTTCTCACCTACCACCCCACCAGCTTCCAGGTCCAACGTATAATTCTCCATAACTTCCGCCACCTCCAACGGAATCCCACTATCAAGCTCATCTTTCACTCCACGCCCGCCCTTTCTGCTTTCCGCAAGGATGGCTGCCAACGCGACTCCCTTGTCCACTCCTTTCCCCACCCCCCCCCCCCCTCCCATCCCTTCCTACCCGTCTCCCTCCTGGCTCTTATCCTTGTAAGCGGAGCAAGTGTTATAGGTACATGGCTAAGAGGTGTATGGAGCGATACGGGCCAACTGCAGGTCAGTGGGAGTAGGCAGAAAAATGGTTCGGCACCGCCAAGAAGGGTCAAAAGGTCCGTTTCTGTCCAGTAATGTTCTATGGTTCTATGGTTCTTATTAATGTCCCTTTTTAAGCTAAGCCAACTATGTAACCCACCACAAACACGATCAACCTTACTGTCACCTGAAACGTAACTCACAAATCTTCTTCTTTATCATGCATACTTTATGTATTTAAAGAAAAAAACTGAAAGAACATGGTACAGAACAGATCCCCGCGCAACACCATGCAAAATGTTCTCCCTCTGCTGCCACTATCTTGCCTCTGTAAGTAAAACTATTCTGAATCCACGCAACCAAGTATGACAGAATCCCCTGCGTACTGACAGACTGCATAAAACTGGGCAAACGGAGAGCGATCCATTACTGCAATGAACAGAACTGTCTCTACCGAACAAGCATTACACTGGCCACACGGGTGTTATCATTGCTTGCTGCACCCTGCCAGCGTCCATATTGATAAGGCCTCTGGGCTTGTCCAGTTCACTCAATACTGCAATGTTACAATCACAGCTCTTTCGGTCCCACGATTCAACACACAAAGAGAATATCACTGCTTATTCAGAACGATCTCTCAATATATTGGTAATATTACTGTCTGTCCAGCCTCGCGATGGACACCGCGAAAACAAGATACGACCATAAAGCAATAAAAAAACATAACAATATCTCGCTTCATAAAATACTCTCAGCAGAATCAGACTGTTAGTGATAATGTCTAGTAGTCACTGACCACACTGTCACTGAACATCGGAGGAAACTGGTCATGTCTTTATTTGTCAATGCCCGCTCTCCTGCAACAAATAAAAACACTTAATGCACAACTTACAATCTGCAAAATCAATACCTCAAATGTGTAATCACTAATTATATTTACATCACTATGCACAGCGGGGGATGGCTGAGGTATCGTGGTCAGAATTTCCATACATTCTCACGTTATGGACTTCAGATTTCCGGCTATACATCTCAGAGCAGAGAGATGTGCGGCCAATGAGTGATCAAAATAACAGTTAAATCTAAATGTATTAAACCTCAGCATTTGTTCTTGTTTTCGTACTGAAATCAGGAGTGACCCGGCGGTTAAGGAGACATATTCAGTCCATTATTTTTATCACCACATTGGCCACACTATATATATTGAAATTCCGGCACATTTTTATTTCCGTATATCTAAATGGAAAAAAAATGCAAGTCCTGTTACAGTCTTTTATTTAGTCAGTCCTCACGAAAATAAATTTAGACATTGTGCATTGTTCGCAGATAAAGAACCTCAGTGACGAAAATAGGTGCAGCTTGTGTTCAGTAGGTTCACATAATGGAAACCACCGGGGAACATAACAAAATGCCGAACCATCATCACTTACACATTTACACAACCGATGTGATATTCTCTGATGTTTCACAGCCGGAATAAAATAATAAATACAGTTGTTCAAATATGCCGTGTACACGTAAACATATATTTGACTTATTTAACGATTGAAGAAAAATATGCTGAACGCTGCGATTAAATGTGCTTATTTATTTTTTTCTTGCTCCAATCGGGCTGTGTAATAACAGCAAGGGAGAATTATTGCACATCACTAATCAGATTAATTACTGTCAAGAGGAGATGCAGAATTACGGAATACGATCAGTTATATATTTGTAAACTAAAAGAATAAGACAGTTTATTTTTCCAAACAGATTTTGAAATAATTTGTAAATATTGCTAGCTAGATAAAACATTGCAAGGAACGGAATAAAGAGGTCTTTGCTGATGGGCAGTAATGTGAAACACAGCCGGATGAATGAGCACAACCATCCACTAAGCGCACTCACGGAAATCTGTCTGAGTTACTGGTGAGGCAATACCTGGATTCGGATTGGACTATGGCTGTTATGAATCAGACACATTGACTGTAATGCTGAAACGTCAGAACGATTACAGGCCCGGTTTATAGTTTATAGAGACCCACAAGGCAGAATGGTCCGCGCTTTACAAACATGTCACTGACCACGCTGATGTTATCACTGCATCTCTTGAACCATCAATGAGCTGTAATGATAATATCGCTGCTGGTCAAGCTGATGGCATCATTCCTTATCCTACTGTCTGTCGTTAACCCTGCTGATAATGTTGTTGCTTCTGCAGCCTCAGCTGATCAAAGTGATGATGACACAGAGTAGCCTGGTCATTCACTAACAGTATTCTCAGACAGACATAACTTTAATGTCTCCTCTATCTACAAAATTCATTTGGAGATTTATCCAAGTCCTTATGTTATCGACTCAGGGAACTGATAGGCCAATGTCTGATTAAAGGGATCAACTAAGTGCAGGCCTGTATTCTGTACGTTACTCTTTTTTTAGTTGTTATCGACGTGGACAGTGTTGACATTACTGCCCTAAACGATAGAGCCAATGAACCAGAGATATAACTAGTCCAGATGCTACTATAATGCAGCTGCAGTGCTATCTGAAATGCAGGATCACTGCATATCCCATGCATCGGCTTTGACCTTAAATGTGAAACTGATGTATCGTGATCCCAATTTCGGTAGATTCCAATTTGTCAGAATGAGGCTGGTCTCGAGTTTTGAATATAAGTCATTATATTACAGATTGGAATATGGAAATGTTTGTTTGATGATGAACTTCAATAAAAATAAATTACAAAAAATAGGGAAATGATGTTAAATTAGCATCAATGGATATAAAGTTTCATGAAAGTTCGGACGATGGAGCAAGGTGATTAAACAACGCAATAATGTAATCTCGACTGAAACAATTTGTTCAATTCAATTACAGTTTCATCGCCGGCAATGTTTCGAATACTTAAGATGCTATATACCAGGAGCAACACACACACACAATCCTGGAGGAACGCAGCAGGCCAGGCAACATCTATGGAAGTTAATAAACAGTAGACGTTTCAGGCTGATGCACCGTATTAGGACTGTAAAGGAAGGGCGTAGATGACAGAATAAAAATGTGGGGGAAGGCGAAGGCAGTGGTAGGTGAATCTATGTAGAGGAGATATCCTTCTTGACCATCCCTTTTCCTTTTCCATCTGTCACTTCCCAGCTTCCGGACACATATTTTCTTTTGTAAGTCTAAGTGATGTCTTCTCACAGACAGTTCTCTGACTTATCGTTCCAAATTTAAGTCTATACACTTGTGCAGATCGCTGAAAACAAAAGCAGAAGTTGCACAGATATGTGCCAAGTGTATGTTTTGGCGAGAGGTAACGGTGCCAAATTATGAATGCAGAAATATTGTTACTGAATCACTGACTGTTCAATGGAGTGTAGAACTTTACACAACACAGCTGAACTTGTCTGCTGTTTCGTGTTTATTTAAAATATTTTTGATTATATCCCGTCTCTTTCTAAACAGACATTCACAAAATTAAAACAACTTTTTTTCCCGAACACATTGCGATGTATGCGTCTGCTTCGTTGTTTCTACCCGGTTGTGTAGAAAAACAAGAAACGCTTATTGCACAGCTCCGAGTATTCTTTGTTAAAGAAAGGGAATTTATTTGGCAGGGACAATGATTTTTATCCGTTCCTGGAGGTGGAAACCCACGTTTCCCTGAGCCAGTAGAATTTAATGGAGTTTGTAGTTGATGATACTTAGCTTAATATACGCTAAAGATGTTTGTTGGACCAGCAGGGGATCATCACATTCACCCCGACAGTGACAGTAATTGTATTTAACGCAGACACACCACCTGGAATTTTTGCAGAGTTGGGTGAACAATACTTTCTCGCAGATAAGTTTATACCTCCGGCCCAAATCCCTCGGAATCCCACTGAAGGACCGGACTTCTCGTATTCTCATTTGCCTTAGGTAGTAGTCACTATTATTTTGCAGGTTCCAGTGTTTTTGATGTCACCCCAAAATTTGCCCGACCTTGGCTTAGCTGAACGATATTAGCACTCACAACTCGTTGAGAATTTATTGATATCCATGTCTCACCTTTTAGAGAATTTGCCCTCGTCCTATTTCCCGGCGTCACAACTGGGAAAAGGTTCTTCATATCGTCACCTACCACACCATGGTCATCTCGTCCTCCGTAACTCCCTTTGTCTCCAACAGGATCTTACCACGAGTCACATCCCTTATCCCACCTCCACCGCCTTCTCCGCTATCTGCAGGTATCACTTTATACATCAAACCCTTACCCACCATCCCTTCCTACTGATCTCCATCCTGACACTTATCCCTGCAAGCGTTACAAGCGCCACAACAGCATCTACACCTCCTCCCTCACCAGCCACCATTCACGGAAATCTGTCCTTCCAGGTCAGACGTTTATATAGGGTTCTGCTGGTATGGCAGCCCCACATTGGTGAGAACCAATGTAGATGGTGTGTTGCATTGTGGAACACCATCGTTTGCAGTCACCCTCTGCAATCCACGGCCTTTGCATTAGCGAACGAACCTTTATGCAATTCTCAGTATTCCTATCCAAATGGATATGCGGCAGGTCTATAAGCATGGAATCCAGTGATTCCCAGGCTGGTTGGTAAGTTGGGTTTCAGACTGCATTGCAACAAGAGTAACAGATTTACGGTGGAGATTTGATCTGTGACTCGCCTCTTAAAATATCCTTTTTGTCCTCACATGACACGTAGCAAGAGTAATGATGGAATATTGCCCGCTGAACGGGGAAAAGGATCTTCAACAAGTCGCAGCATTAGTACTACTGCGAAAAGGAACTCCACTTCACCACATTTCATTCGGCACTGTGTACCGGGTGCAGTGATCGTCCAGTCGGCATCTCCAACGTCTGGAGCAATGACCACAGTTCCAGGGAAACCTTGCCACCTCAGAGATCCCGTGCGAGTCAGATCATACTTTGCCGAGAAATAAATCTCCATCCGTCACTGTTCTTCGGTCAACATCTTTCCATTCGCTACTTGAAAGACTGCAATCGTACAGAAGAGAAATTATTCGGTTCCATCTGAGGAGCAATTGGAGACATAATAAATGATGCCTTGGTAACAACGCATATATCGGAGAAGTAAACCAAACCAGTGCCGGCGTGAATGTATTAACCAATTAATCGGATGTATTGATTAATGGTGCCATTGGCAATAAAATATCGGAGTAGGAATTGAGTGAGCAGCTGTCGCAAAAAAGGAGAAGCTGTTCACGAGTAAGGAATGAAAATAATTCACAAGAAAAGGTGAGTAAAAGGGGGAGACGGGTATAGCCAACCTCACAAATGGTATACAAAGTGTACGAGCGGAAAGCGTGTCTCAGCGCTGAGACATTGTCAAATGAGCAGAGGGCTACACATCAGTACGAGGGTCACAATGGATGCAGGGTTTCGACGGCCGTTCATCGATAACAGCACCAAAATGGATACAGAGAGGTGAGTCATCCCAGAGTGATCAGAGGCCGCCCAGTAATGCCAGTTCCACAATGGATACAGAGTGGTGAGACTGTATTTCCAATAAGCCGAGAGCCACTCATCGGTACGATTTCCTCAATACACACAGAGTGATGTCCTGCAGGAGCAGAAGGAAGTGTGGCTGACATGTGAATCTGAACACATCCACAGTTCTGCACATACTTAGATTGGTGACGAAGCGGAAAATCAGAAGACACTGACTGGAGAAATGGGATAGAGATAGTGATGGAGTCACAGATTATTACTACAGAGAAGTAGGCTCTTCCACCCATCTGGATCATCCCTCTCTGATCCTTCACCACGTCCCATTTATCTGCAACCTCCGTCCCTCTTTAATCCATTTACCTAGACAACCTTCCCTCTAATGATACATTTGAATCCGCATCTACCACTGCCGCTGGCAGATCCTTCCACACCCCTCGAACCTCTTAGCGAGTCAGCTTTAGCAGACACCCCTTTTCCATATTTCAACTTTCACCCTACACCTATGAAGTAGTTTTAGATTCATTCAGAGAATGGAGAAAATTTGCGAACAATCACCCTTTCCATAATTCTCACAAATGTGTTACTTCTGTAAGATCTCCATTCACTTCCGTGCCGTAAAGGGATACATTCCAGTTAAAGAGTTCCTTCTAACTCTTGCCCTCAGTTCCCGAACTCGTGCTTTCAAATTATAGCTGCACACTTTGAAGCTTATTGACATTGTAAAGCTGCATGTAGGTGAGCTCTATCTACGGCCGCACCAACATGTTGTATAGCTTCATCCTAACGTCCCAACCCCTGCATTCAGTGAAATCATTGCAAAGGCCAATGTGATTAGAGCTCAATACAAACTGATCTGCCCGTGACGCTGCTTACCCTCTGCCCATTAAATTCTACCCGTTCAATGTGCTTCTTAACCTGTTGTATCTATCCTCACAAAGCAGACGAACTCATACTTGTCTCTGTTAAATTCCATCGGCAATTTTCCAGCACATTTTCCAGCCAGTCAACATCAAGCTGCAACCTTGGATAGAGTTCCTCGCTGTAACAGTGGTTAGGGTTAGGGTTTGTCCGATTTTTTTCACTGATTCTGTTTTCTAAATCGACATCTAAGATACATCTACAATACATGATAAGTAACAACGGGTTGGACACCAATCCCTGCACTACACTTGTTACATTCAAAGAATCAGCCATCCCCTCGCTGCTAATCCAGAAGAGAACGTTCAACAATCCGTTCACAACCCGCAGATAAAGTCTGTGGCGCGTAACTTTGTATTATGGAATGTCCCTGGAATACTGCTCTCGATCTCGTTTGTATGCTTAGAAGAACATACGTACAGCGTATTTTATTTTGAAACATGTCATCAGATATTTACTGTGACTTTCATCATTCAAATGACTGGAAATGACAAGAACAAGAAAAAAATGTCTTATCTCCCCCTTCAATAGCGTGTACCCCATTTCGTTTGCCGAGCTAATGTCCCGACCGCAACGTCGGAAGCGAATGTGCTCCGCCGAGGTGACAAAATAAATATATTGTAAGGTGATTGTCCATGTTCATTGTTCAGGATGATTGTCTATGTTAGATACGACACTGATCAGAAATTGCCCCATTTCAGCAGCTGAAGCCAGAAATTAAATTGGCAATGTTCATATTATCTTGGTTTAAAAGTTAGTAACTTGTAACATCCCTTGGGGTTACGTATTCATGGCACTATGACAGAGTGAAAAAACAATTTAATGTAAGTGTTTGTGTATCTGGTTGTCCCTAATGCGACTCATGTGATAACCACACTAATTGCCTCAGTGGAATTATTCTGAAATGTATATAACCCTCTAAAACCGATCACCGGTCCATACGATCCTTTGAACGCGGCTTCAGACGGAATATGGGGCATCCAGCTATTTACTACATCGCGGCCGTTTTCTATCCTGCAATTGTAGCGGTCGGTATCCCTGGTAAGATACTGGAGCTGGTCACTCAATGTATAGCGCCGTCGTCTTGGTTTTGTTCCGCTGCACTGTTCGGAGAACAGCACAGATGCTACCATCGCCTGAAATGTGTTTCCAGAATTGACGATACAGGCAGATGTTATTTTTTTTTAATTCAGTTTCCATATTTTCCCGATGTGATTTTTTTTTTCTTCTTTATTTCTCAAATATGTTGTTGCCAATAGTTTCGTAGTTGGACCTTTCTCAGCTTTCTGAAGCGACAATGATCCGTTTTCCAGATCGGCAGCTTTTTCGAATGACTGGCTAGTCGAATTGGGACACGCCGGTCTGTTCTTCCATAAATCACTAAATTATAATTTATACTTTAAACCTCCTGAATTTTACTTCCAATAATCCTTTCAGCTGATTCACCTCTAATAATGGAAATGGCGTTGCTCATGGTGATGTTTGCTGGAGGGATCGACCGCTCACCAGTAGGTGAGTCGTGGAAATCAAATACCTCGCTCTAAACTGTCGGAAATTCGCCAGTCCATTGTGTTCCTCCAGCAGGAGTCTTCCGATGGGGCCGGTACACATTGAATTTCTGCTCTTCACTTCGAAAAAAAACATGTCCTGCATAGTATTGGAAGAATGGTAGGCATTCAGACAGTTGCCAATAATGATAATCCTGTTTTGTTTCTAATTTCCTGTAGTTAATATAACTGCAATTGTCATCCTATCTCGGGGAAAATGCGGACTCTCCAAATGCATCACCCGTTACCTGGTTGGAATGGCAACAGCGGATCTGATGGTGGTTATCGTTGTTGCTTTAGTGCAACAGACCAACAGTATCTACATGTATTCAAGATCCCTGCTCATCACTCCTGTATGTGCTCTGACAGATATTTGTAGGGGTATAACGATGGACTGTTCTGTTTGGTTTACGGTCAGTTTTACCTTCGATCGTTTCATCGCAATATGTTGTCGAAAGCTCGGGGAACGATACTGCACTGAGAGAACAGCAACGGTGGTTATGGTGACCGTGGTTATAGTGAGCTGCGGGAGATGTGCCCCGTTTTACTTTGCCATTGAACCTTACGTCATTATTGACAACATTCCGTGGCATTGCGCCTTCAAAGATGAATACTCTACTTTACCCGTGTGGAGAGGATACGAATTACTGGAGAGTATTTTAACACCTTTGCTACCAATCGGCTTAATTCTAGTGTTCAATTGGTTAACAGTAAGAGATATAATTGCGGCAAACAGAGTCCGCAGAGGGCTTCGGAACAGCAGCGATAATCAGAAAGATACCGAGGTGGAAAACCGCAGAAAATCGATGATTTTATTGTTTGCAATATCAGCAAATTTCATCTTATTTTGGATGCCCTATGTAGTACATTCCCTGAAATGGCAAGTGGAAAACTTTTTTTATGAGGACAAATATTTCAGTTCCCCGGTATATATATTGCAACAATTTGGGTTCATGTTGCAAATTCTGAGTATGTGCACCAATACTTGCATCTATACACTGACACAGAGGAAATTCAGAAAAGAATTGAAGAATGGAATGAAGTATGTGTTTACATTAAATGGCCATCTTTGTAGATAACGCCCACTCTAATTGCAATTCAGCCCAGCTTCGAATAAAGTAGTTTTAAAATGAGTAGATTTGGCAAATATGTCATGAATTCAAACTTTCATGTCCCTGATTATCCTCAAATGACTAAGTTCCAAAGTCTCACAGAGACTTGAAAATCATCCGGGAAACGGTACCGCAGCATAAGTCAGGACCAGCAGCCTCCGGGTCAACTTCAGCCACCATGACATCGGTCTGATTAGCTCACGCTGATTTGAGTGTTTTTCTATGTTACATTGACAATTCGATTTATTACAATTTAATATAAATTTCTATGATTGCACATTGTACATTTAGACGGGGCCTTAAACGTATGATTTTTATTCCTCATGTATGATCTGCCAAGCCTTTGCCCTTCCCTTGGAAAACATCGGTGTCGTGCAGTGGGGAGACTTGCAGCAGGGGCAACTGTCGGTCTACTATACAACCTTGTCCAGTCTTGCGCCCTGGAGAGGACACTTCAGTTGACATTTAAGGCACAGATCCATGGTCTCGCGAGACTAACGGATGCCACAATGTAGAGGACATAATGTCAGTTCAATCTCAAGCGGAGGAATGACATCGGGACATCTCGGATTTCAATGTATCAAAATGCTCATAGTCGGGTAAAGGGGATTAAAGGGAAAACCTTTTTAAATACAGGGAGAATGTGATAGTATCACAGCTGCGGAAAGGCAAGATATTGTGATGGGACTGTACGTTAATAGACGGTGAGTGTAACTCAGAAGTAGGAAGGGAACAAGCACTCGCTTGAGAGTATTCTGTACAGAGTTCCCATCTCGAAAACGAAAACAACAATCAGAGACAGTGACAGATCGGGAGGTGGATTTTGGACAGGTGCCATTGTAACACGGCTGTTGTCACAGGCAACTTAAACTTCACTGATATTCATGGGCACTTAATCTGTTTACGAAGGTTTAGACGAGATAGAATTTCTCGGTTACGTCCGGGAAGGAGTCCTATCGCAGTAAGCGGGCAGGCGGACTAGCGAATACTCCATCCTAGAACTAGTACTTGAAAGTGAAACGAGTCCGTTAACAGATCTCTCTGCGGGTCAGCATTTCAGAACGATAGCGCACAGTTATTAGACATTTTGATAGGACTAATCAAAACAGGACATACATGGTAAAAGGTAGGGAATTGAAGAATGCAGTAGAACAGACTGATCTAGGAATAATGGTGCATTGTTCCCTGAAGGTGGAATCTCATTTGGATAGGGTGGTGAAGAAAGCTTTTGGTATGCTGGCCTTTATAAATCAGTGCATTGAGTATAGGAGATGGAATGTAATGCTAAAATTGTACAAGGCCAAATTCGTGAGGCCAAATTCGGAGTATTGTGTACAGTTCTGGTCACCGAATTATAGAAAACATGTCAACAAAATAGAGAGAGTACAGAGATTTACCAGAATGTTACCTGGGTTTCAGCACCTAAGTTACAGAGAAAGGTTGAACAAGTTAGTTCTTTATTCTTGTAAATTTATAAAGAACAAGTTAGTTCTTTATTCTTTATTCTATTGTGTCGTAGAAGGTTGAGCGGGGACTTGAAAGGAGCATTTAAATTTATGAGGGGGATAGATAGAGTTGACGTGGATAGGCTTTTTCCATTGTGAGTAGGGGAGATTCAAACACAAGGACATGAGTTGGGAGTTAAGGGGCAAAAGATTAGGGGGGAGGGGGAGCTTCTTTACTCAGAGAGTTGTAGCTGTGTGGAACGAGCTTCCTGTAGCAGTGGTAGAGGCAGGTTCAATATTGTCATTAATAATGGATAGGTATACAGACAGGAAAGGATTGAAGGGTTATGGGCTGAGTGCAGGTCGGTGGGACTCGGTGAGAGTAAGCGTTCGGCACGGACTAGAAGGGCCGAGATGGCCTGTTCTGTGCTGTAATTGTTATCTAGTTGTATGGCTATATGGTTGTATGGCTATATGGTTGTATGGCTATATGGTCGTTTACACTGTGATGGGAGCAGACAGCATGGAATGCATTTAATTGATGCTATTAGGTAGGAAATTAGTAGCCGAAGTTGGGGCATGATTGATTCCTTCTAATGCACAACAGAAATATGTCGATTCTTAATGGACAATTAGTTTGGGTTTCAGTATAGGCGATTTCATTGAGGCGAGGAACGGATGGCCCCTAAAGTAACCCTGGTTGGTAAGAGATGAGGAACTCCTCTTCAAGAAGATGAAATAAATAAACTTAAGGTTTGGGACGAAAGGATCAGGCAGGGCTATGGAACGACACAATGTAACCAGGAGGAATTTAACAATGGACAGAAGATTTAGAAGGGGACATGAGAAGCCCAAGGATGTGTAAAACAGGAGGACGACGAGATAGAGAGTCGGAGAGATCAGCAATTAAAGAGGAAGCATGTGTCTGGAGTGCAAGGAGGCAGTGAAGGTCCTTACTGACCCTTTCCTTCGATGTTAACCAGTGAGTGCGACATTGATCAATGTGGATACAGAGAAAAAGGACAGATATGCTGGGACATGCAGAGACGCTGAGAGCTACGAGAGGGAAATTGGGAAAACATGAAAATAAATCTTTCCAAGGAGCTACAAGGTTTGTAATCCAGGTAATGAGAGAAAGCAAGCCAAATCCACCAGCCTCCGGATCCAACACATTATCCTCCGCAACGTCCGCCACCTTCAACAGGACCCCACCACCAAGCACATCTTACCCTTCCTACCCCTCTCAGCTTTTCTCAGAGATCGTTCCCTCCGCGACTACCTGGTCCACACGTCCCTCCCCACAGAACTGCCACCCGGCCCTTATCCCTGTAAGCGCAAATGCTACACCTGTCCCCACACCTACCCCCTTACCACCATTCCGGGCCCCAGACAGTCCTTCCAGGTGAGGCAACACTTCCCTGCGAGTCTGCTGGAGTTGTCTATTACATCCGGTGCTCCCGGTGCGGCCTCCTCTACATCGGCGAGACCAGACCCAGATTGGGGGACCGCTTCGTCGAGCACCTCCGCTCCGCCCGTCACAATAGACAGGACCTCCCGGTTGCTACCCACTTCAACTCTGCCTCTCATTGCCATCTAGATATGTCCATGCATGGCCTCCTCTACTACCATGATGAGGCCAAATTCAGGTTGGAGGTGCAACGCCTCATCTACCGTCTGGGTAGCCTCCAGCCTGGTGGTATTAACATTGAATTCTCCAATTTCCGGTAATTCTCTCCCCCTCCCCCTCCCCCTATCCCAGGTCCCTCTCTGCCTCTATGACCTTTCAACTTTCTGCTCCTTTATCTCTACAGTTCTTTCATGCCTATCCCTTCACACCTTTATCTTTCCTCTGATTGGTTTTCCAGCTGGCGCCTCTAGGCCCTACCCCCTCCCCTATCTCTATTACTGGGCTTCGGCCCTCTCTTCCCCCCATTCCTGATGAAGGATCTCGGCCCGAAACGTTGGCTGTTCTTTTCTCACGGATGCTGCCTGACCTGCTGAGTTCTGGAGAAAGGTATCCTGAATGGGGATAGTCAGCATGGTTCTGTGAGGTCAGGTCGTCCCTTTACACCAGAATAATTTCCATGAACAAGTGCAAAATAGGCAGATGAAGTCAGAAGAATCGAACTGGGGCATATTAATTGATAAGGTGTTTGACTGGGCACGAATTCGCTAAGCAAGGGAAAGCAGATGAGGCAGTGCCTGGAGATGTTCCCCAAGGGAGGTATAATCTTTAGTACACGCTACAACTATATCTAGACTCTGCTATTATAGTGTTTTGAGAGACCGGCATTAATTTAACCATTCTACAGCACTTGTATAATTTACTGAGTTAGGGCTGATGAAGAAAGCAAAATCCTGAATCCGGAATGAAACTGAACGCTCACTAAGCTGAATTCTCGTGTTTTTATTACAGGGCAGATGCTACGATTACATTAAAGAAATCTTTTCCCATGGAACCCTGCAACTCAAAACCAGCGTTTCAAAGTCTTCTGCAGCATCCTCTGGTGTTTCCCAAATGAACCAGCTCCGAGAATGCGAATGTCAAATTCACAATTCAAGTATACACGAGTTTGTCTGAATGTCGATTTACCTTTGCACAGCGGGTTTATCTTACCCGGAATAGATACAATCATATCTCGATCATTTTAACCTTGATTTCACACGGCCAGTGTGGAATCCTTGTCTCCCTCTGAAATCAACACCAAAGCAAACAAGCAAAAGTAAACGATCTAAATCAGGGGTGTCAAACTCATTTTAGGTCACGGGCCGGATTGAGCAAAATACAGCTTCATGCGGGCCGGATCAGTCGGACGCGTGCGAACGCAGCTTTCGTTGCCTCCGTTTTTTCAGCCTGCTCTCATGTGTCTCAGTCTCTGCTCTAACTACAAAGTGTTTCACTTTACAAATTCCGTTTCTTATGAAGAAGACTGCCGAATAAACACTAAAAACCCTGAAAACCTGGTACCTGAATAAACTCAGCATTATCCATATCATACGCCATAGGCGCTTCGATTACTGGGGCCAGCTTTAATAGTAATTAGATATTATCTCGCGGGCCAAAGATAATTCCACCGCGGGCCGGATTTGGCCCGCGGGCCTTGAGTTTGACATATATGATAAATACACAGGGAAGGCAAAACAAAAATCTAAACTCGAACGTTTGTTCCTTCAAAACTGTCGACGGTAACTGGCGTATATAGAATAAACATTTACTACCTGGAGTGAAATTCCTTATCAAATATTATAAAGAACAAAGTGAAACCAGATGTGGTTGATGGCGGCCCCCATACACTCACATCATACAATTACGGAAAAAGAAGCAGTCTCTGATATTCACATGTTCCTGCAAACTTATTTCAACCGACTACAACAGACATTTGTAAACAGTGAGTTCCCATTGTGAAAGAAACGATTGATTCAAACATGTTTTCAATGCAATCCTAAGAATCTCACGACTGCCGTCCGTTCATTCACGCACGTATTACCTGTGTTTCTCTTGCAACTGAACTCACAAATGCCCAGTCCTTGTGAAATATTTCACATTCGCAGTGCGTTCACACTTCAAACTATTGCAGAGCATGATATATTTTTTTTCTTGAACAGCGAACAAATAATCTATGATTAGAATCAACCGTTATTTAATAAATCATTTCGAGTCTAAAGCAAAGGGACGCTGGTAGTTATGTATCGTACGCAAGTTAATATTCAACAGATTAAAATCATGATTTCAGCACGTGACCAAATCTCCAATGACTTAAACGTCTTCTCACCTCCAATCACTGACCAAAGATAGGATTGAGACTGAGTGATTGATTTGTTGCATAGTATCTAGCTTAGAAATGGCCATTACCACCGTTTAAGTAACAGACATGGACTACACTGGGAACTCTGTCACAAGCACCTCCAATCGGTAATTATTGTCTTTTACGCCTTAGTGATGGAGTGAAGGTGTATTCCTTTAGTGTGATACCTCCATAGGATGATGGAGCCAAACGGAATCTGCATTACTTGCATCTTCCGAAACAGCTCTATTTCTATATTTTTCTTCCTTTTCAGGGGTCTTTTGAAGGCTGTGGCCTGAAGTTGCAGGCGATAGGAACATATCACTTTATGAAACGGGTGGATACGATAGAGACAGGAAAGTTGTTTCCACTGGTAGATCGGACTAGAACTTAGGGATATAGCATCCCCATTTAGATTTTGGACGGAGATGAGAAGGAACTGTTTTTTCCAGAGAGTGGTGAATCTGCGGAACTCTGTGCCCAATATTGCAGTGCAGGCTACCTCAGTAACTATACTTAAGACAAAGTTGGATAGAGTATTGCATAGTAGGGGATTTAAGGGTTAAGGAGAAAAGACAGATACGTGGAGATGACACCATGCTAAGATGGGGTAATACATTTTCTCATCATTGACTGTTTATGGTGAGTCAGGGAATCTAGTAGGATACACACAGGCAGATAGCCTTTGAAACTACGTTGAGACCATCAAAATCATTTGTCGGTAAATACAGATTCTCTGTACGTGACTGATCATTATTGCACGGTGTGATTCAGAATTTACGTTCCTGGGTGGGCTCGAGGATAAATCTTTTCGTTCAGTGGGGGACTCGAGTCGGACCATCTGGGTGAGGTACAAAGCCATCCAGGGCTGGCTAGCATGCGGTTTCTAACAGCATGAATTCGGAAACTCTGCAAGTTCAAAGGACTTGAATTTGAATAATTGGAGTGGATACCTTCAGAAATACGAGTTGGGAAAATTGCCGCAGTATGAGGAGATTGTCAGCCGCCCCGGCTGTGAAGGGAAAACTGCTGGGGATGCTGCTATCGATCTACTATCAGAGAGGGGGCAGTAGGGGGAGCAAATCAAATCAGAACATACATAAACCACACCGTTCTGGGTACAGCAGCTTGAAAACATTGCTAAATATATCGGCACATCCTTGAGAGCCTTTCCAATCAACTAGTCATCAGAGAGCAATACATTACCTCGATGTCTCAGAAGAAAGGAAATTAACTGTAATGTGTTTGTATCCAAATATTCACTCAGCTTCACGAGATATATAACGACGTGATGGGGCCACGTGTTGGTTTGAAGAACGCAATGCTGATTGTTATGGGTCCTGACAAAGGGGACCCGGTAGACGCACTCGTCACATGGCACGAGAGATGTGAACGTCACACTGTATCTGCATCAAGTTGATGGACTGTGTTCCAAGGTGAGTTTAGACCAGCATTGGAGCCGGACCATTTCAGAACAGAACCCTCAAATAGATCGTTGAAGACAGTTGCGTCTCACAGTACCGATGAAAATAAAACGACACTGGAACCCACAAATACTGCATGGGTGCTGAGGAAAATGGGAAAAGCGTGTGAAAAGGAGATACAAAGACCAATAAAACTCTCTAATAGGAAGGTGATGTCTATTACATATCCGTCTGTCTGGAGAAATGAGGGAAGAGGAACTCCCTGGCACACAATCAAAGGGCAACTAAGGACAGAGGAAAAGGAACAGAGTTAGGAATAGGGATAACTAAAGGTGGGTAATTAAATCCAGCAACCATGGTCAAGGGGGGCACCTTAAGAAAGAATGCCCGAACCTGAGACGTGAAAGAGCAGAGCAAAGCGGTTTACCCTTGAAAGGGTCAGCAAGACCGACATTACAAAATAATATTGTTGACACACGACCATCCAGGATCAATAACGGTATCAGTCCACACTTATAAGGGTGTGTGACAAAAATTAGGATGAAACCGGATGACCTCTGGTAAGTGGAAGGTTTAGGCCACCCTGTTACCTTGTCATGGACACTGCCAGATCTCGAAAATACCGTCAACACCACTAATGTAAAAAAAGCAAACAGCTTGGAAGATGCAATGTAATATTATCTCACGTGGATTCATGGGACATACTGTATGAGTGTACCATTGAAAGGTAGAATAGGAGACATAGTGTTGAAGCATTCAATAGTTTACGTGAAGTTATAAAGGTAGCAGGAACATATAGTAGGAGGTGATTATATGGTCAAATCCGGATTTGTTTTGAGTCAGTTAATTGTATGATGTGGAAGATGCAACTAGCATGAATACATACACAACATCTAGATCGCAGTAGGAGAATATGAGGATAGAATATGCACAATGGTTGAAATGTGGATCAAACCGGATTAGATGAGCAATGAACAGAAGGTGCAGCAAATTCGTGCATAGAACTCAGACAAATTTCCAAGGCACTAGCATGACTGCGGAAAGGTGGCTGGCAGCTTGTGCTTTCAAGGTCCAGACCCCAAAGAAGAAATATGTGTTTCCCAAAGAAAAATAGAGAAAGATGTCGGTAAGGTAATAGAGAGGCTGCTACAACAAGGAGTACTGAGGTCAATAGCCTCCACTGATACCTCAGCCAAATGGCCAGTGAAGTAATCCGATGGTAGCTGCAAGTTCACAATAGACTCTCGACAGCTTGGAATCGGTTATGAAACTGCTTGTTCCCCGAGAGCGGAAAGGGCCTTGGTACCTTCCGGGGCTGGCAGGCTGCTGCAAAGATCACATTGAAAGATTTTCCAGTAAGGCAACATCTTTAATGGAATGAGCCATTCTCATTGGAAGTGGCGACAACATTTACCACGCTCTCAGCAGTGCAGTTACAGGCGACGCATGGGAAGTTAAGAACAGTTGTGTATGCATCACGCATGCGCTCAGCAGTTGAACAGGGCGATATTGCTTATGAAAACCATTTGCTAGCGGTTGTCTGGGCGGTACAATATTTCGTCTACATAGTTGGAATTAATCCACTTACAGTTCTTACAGGACACATGCCCATAAAATTACCGTTAGACAGAAGGATTCGCAATGGTCGAGTAAGCCAAAAAAGAGTCATTAGATGGACATTGTAGTTGAAAGGAAGAAATATTAGTTGTAAAGAGTATAAACAAAACGCTAATGTTAGCTGATAACCTGCTGCACCAAGGAAGTGAAAATATGCTTCAGGTTATGATAGCAAATGGTCTCAAGGGTCTGTTTTTTTTTTATCAAAAGCAAAGAAAAAGAGAAAGACAGGGTGAAGGATCAGATAAAGTAATGAATGAGAACAAAGGCACATATTGTTTGTACATGGTTCCTCATCAGTACAGGATGGTGAGAGGTGAACTGGGTGAGGCACATATGTAGATGATGAACATAGCCAGGAAATGTATACTATACATTAAAGTTACCGAAACCCATGAGAGCACAGCACCAAAATTGGCAGCTGCCGCATACCTGGTTAGAGAGCCAGAGAGTTTTCGCCAGACTCAGACATAGAATATGATGGAATGTAGATTGCAACTGCCTTACAGAATATTTGCCTCTGGTCGGAAGCTCCTAGCATCCACTCTTCTATTAAAATAAATATTTAAGGAGGCAAAGGGAAAATATGGATTCATAAAGGGAAATAGAAAGGTTGACGAATTGGTGAAGAAATATGCTTTATTTTGGCAGGAATGGCATCCACATATTGGGGAGATTGGGAGGCAGAAGGAACAACAGATTACGATTATGGATTGAATCAA
This sequence comes from Hemitrygon akajei, assembly GCF_048418815.1. Classification (NCBI taxonomy): domain Eukaryota; kingdom Metazoa; phylum Chordata; class Chondrichthyes; order Myliobatiformes; family Dasyatidae; genus Hemitrygon; species Hemitrygon akajei. Next base: position 5,369,968 of record NW_027331948.1, read on the forward strand.
TGCGCGGAAGAAATATATATATACATACATACATACATGCACACACACTACGATAGCAGGATAGTAGGAGACCAGGGTCTAAAATGTACGATGAGCACAAGAGACTATCTGTCAAAGATGGAGTTGTCCTTCATGAATAAAAGCTTGTGGTTCCAGAGGAAGGAAGAAACCAGCTGACCCATTGGTACCATTATACATGGGGCACCAGGGATGCAAACGCCCCCCAGAAAAGATCCAGGAAGTGTGCTGGTGGCCGAAGAAGAAGGATGATGTTGATATTTTGTGAAAAAATTGCTTGATTTGTGCACAGTATAATCCTCATTGAAATGTAAGGAAGAGAGGCCTTCAACACACCTGACCGGTAGAAGGGTCTTGGTCTACTTTACAAATAGATTAAATTATTCTCTTAGCGCCCACCCCAGGAGGGTACAGATATGCCCTGGTAATAATAGATAGCTTTATGGTTTGGGTTGATAAATATTCACTTACTGGGTCTAGCCCGGAGTATAGAAACGGATTAAGGCACACAAGCATTCTCAGCTATGACAGACACAGCAATGTCCATTACAAAAATCTTTTCGGAAAGGATATTTACTTGCTGGGGGCAACCCCGTAAACCCAAAACACACATTTCACGGCCCAGATAATGGAAGATGTCATGGCATTTTTAGCGATCATACAGTTATTTCATAAACCCGTAGACTGCAATCAAGAGGACGTGTGTGGAAAGGTTGAATCGAACACAGAAAAACTATGATTTAAAAATGGTGCAACAGCATGGGACATCATTAAGCTTTTATGATAGTATGGAATACATTAGCATTTTCAACAGGTTACTCCCCTTATAAAATTATTACTGGATGGGACATGGAAGGTTTAGAGGAGATGTTTGGATGAAAGTTGTTGGAACACGAAATCAATGGGATTTTGTCAGAAATGAGGGTACATCAATGGTACATTCCATGAAAGAGGACAGTTATGTGGCAGCCCACCAAAAAGGGAAGACCAAACAACAGAGTAAAATCTACTTTGACTCAGAGGTCAGTCTGGTTTCGGAATTGCTAAGGACAAACGGTGATGATTAGAATACTCTGACCTTCATTATTAAATCGAAGCTTTTGCGGGCCTGGTTGAAATTATAGGCAAACCAAGTCCAGCAGTGTATAAACTACTGACCTCCACAGATAAAACGTGGGTGGTACCATATTAACCAGCTGAAATTTTTGGAGGGGAAATAGGAGTGTTATCACAATCGGTACCGGATGTACATGACTGCTCTGACTTGGGTGATTTCAGAATGGAACAACTGTTCCAACGAGATTGAGTCAGGCCCTACCAATGGGGTGATTTTCAGTTGACTCATCCTGAGAAAAAGGGCAGTTTTGTTAAAAAAACTCAAAAGGAAATGAAAATATCCGAGTGCTTGTGCTCCTTCTCTTTTCAGAAACAGATTTGGGTGAGGGACAATGGACGTCTTGAGTCCAAAGACTTGTGAGAGTCCGGATTAGGCGGTTTGGAAAAATAAATATGGACTTAAATTAATTTGAGATTTCCACTGGAAATAAGATCAGAGCACCCCCCCAGCCCCGCTTGTGTTACAGATTTCATTCAACGTGAAGAGAATATTGTATTTCGTTACGATGACGTTAACCATGACTGAGACGGAGTAAGTTTGTTCCAGAGCCACTACGGCGGACCACTGTGTCAACAGTGATATCACTGCTTGGAAAACACTCAGTGAACAACAAAAAAAATAGTATCTTCTCAATGGACACGGGTGATACGATCTGACAAAGGAGAAGTAGAGGACTGAAATTTATATTATGCACAGTAATGAGGGAGAACTTCCAGATCCAATACACTGATCCAGATGAATATCTGTGTCAATATCTTGTTACTCAATCCCTCACTTAACTGCAGCCTGGACATTTGTTGTGTAGGAGGCAAGGGAGATAATCCATCACTGGACGGAACACACTGAACGAATTAACACACACGCTGATAAGGCAAATTAAATATTCTGATACCAGGCTTTTAGAGTAAGTTTTGTAATTGGGGGCAAAAGTACAAATATATCCGTGGATAAGAATAGTAACACATGATGCTGTAATTAGAATTTAATGCAGCCTCATAATTGATTGTTCAGTGTATATCAACCATGCAGATGGAAGGCAGAACTGATGGAAACAAGTCGAGGACAATTCTTTCATGAAATAGCAAAGAATGCGGACAGTATAAATTCTGCAAATTTAGTTAGTGAACGTTAATATTTTATATAGAATTTAATTGTTCAATAGGTTTCCATAGTATTCCTCTGGGCAGGCAACTGAATGAGTGGGGAATAATGATTCCAAGATATTAGTCTTTGGGTGAAGAGGAGGCAGATGTTGGCCAGAAGAAACTGCAGTCTAATTAAGGACAGGGGAAGCCAGCAGGTTGTCTTTGTTTTCCACGTTCTGGTGGTCTCTGTACTGACACTTGTTTTGCGATAATGGAAATAGAAGGTTCATGGATGAGTAACTACATACTCTGTAAACTGCAAGACCAACAAAATAAGCAAACTGTAATCTCGTTAGACAGTCTGGTGTCGTCTTTTAACTGGCCTGGACCAGTCAAAGTTAAAACAAACACAAGTAAACAAGGCAGGGGTAGGCAGAACCATGATATTATGTTGGCTGTATTCCTGGACAATTACTAGTGAGAAGCTGACCCAGTAGCTCAGGTGACGTAGAGCCAATGGGATGGAGATCCAACAGTTCAAATTATGAGAAACACTATAAGAGCGAGGATTTCCAAATATGCCGGGTCGGTAACACTTCAGCAACGAGAGACCGACATCGCAGTTAAGGAGGAGCACACGGATACGTGGAGTTCGGGAGTGCGAGGAACGTCAAGCCAGCGTAGAGCGCATTTCCCTGTAGGGAAAACTGCTGGGGACTCGGTCCAATCCCTTTATAAACTCACTCGTCACCACTTCCAACATCGAAAGCCCATTTATTGTGGCTCTCTGCCTTTAACTTGCGGATTACTTTGGAGTCCACAGAAGTACATTGACCGCAATCCCAAGTGCTTATCAGAAAAATTCTTACATTACACCTACACCACATTCTTCATTTTCCAATTTTCCATCTGTTTATCCTTTTCCCAACCCACGCAGACTCTGCCAACGCTATTGTTGCTGTCCATCCAGCCCCGTGGGTGGGGATGTGGGTTCTGGGTCTGTGTGTCCCTGCCTGCAGGACGCTGATTACAGTGTACAATGGAAAGATTGACTGTCTGTGGTTCACTTTAACAGTTCTATTGGAAACGTGTGTCAGAATTTTGGGCTTATTGTGGGACTGAATATCTCTGCAGTCTGAGACTGTGGAACTGATGAGCTGCCGGTCTGTCGGTGCTCTGCAACACATCATATGTTTGGCAGAGGTGCGGTTGTTCCGTATCTTGTCCCTGGACTGAAGGTAATATCGGATTCGAATGAAGTCTTTTCCTGTGTGTAGGAGAAGGAAACTGACTCAGTGAAGGAGAGCTAAAAATCAGACGGCTGTGTGGAGCGGACTGTGCAGACAGTGCCCATATCAATCTGTCTGTCTTCAGTCCTCTCTCTCACTCTCACTCTTTCGTTCTCTCTCTCTCTCTCTCTCTCTCTCTCTCTCTCTCTCTCTCTCTCTCTCTCTCTCTCTCTCTCTCTCTCTCTCTCTCTCTCTCTCTCTCTCTCTCTCTCTCTCTCTCTCTCTCTCTCTCTCTCTCTCTCTCTCTCTCTCTCTCTCTCTCTCTCTCTCTGTCCCTCCCTCCAGTAAGTCGATGATCTCTCATCGGTACGAGTACCATAATAATCACCGAATATGTTCTGCACATTCTTAGATTACTAACGAAAATGAGAAGAAACTAATGACACTGGATGAAGAAATTACAAGGAAATAACCATGGACTGATAGATTATTATAACAGAGAAATGTTTTTTTCCGCCCATCCAGATCATCCCGCTGTGATCTTGCGCCTTGTCCCACTTAGCGGCACTGTCCGTCTCTCATTCTCGTACCTACACAATCTTCACTGAAATGATACAATTGAATCTGCAACCACCACATACGCCCACAGTTCCTTCCACACACGCTCGACCCTCCCAGTGAATAGGATTTACCAGATATCCCTATTGCATATTTCACCTTTCACCCAAACTTATGAATTCCTGTTGTAGATTCATTTAGAGGATGCAGAAAACCTCCGGGCATTCTCCCAGTCTGTATGTGACGCTCACAATTTTATTTGCTCCTCTACGATCATCATTAATCTTCCTAAGTTCAATGGAATAAATTCTTAACATATTCAACCTATCCTTCTAACTCTTGTCCTCAGTCCCTGAACTCCACCTTTCAATTTATAGCTGCACACTTTCAAGCTTATTGACATTTCAAAACTCTAGGTAGCGGATCGGAACAAACCTGAATGTTCTATCTACAAACTCGCCAACGTGCTTTACAGCTACAACATAACGTCTCTACTCCTGTGCTTAGTGATCTGATTGTGAAAGCCTCTGTGATTCGAGCTCAATACGAGACGATCTGCCCGTGACGCCGCTCTCCTGGAATTATCGCTCTGTAGCACCACGTCTCTTTTTAAATACTGCCCACTAAATTCCTCCTATTCAATATCTGCTTCTTAACCTGGTGTATCTTTCCTCACAGACCACCCCATACATGCGTGTATTAAATTCCATCTGCCATTTTTCAACCCATTTGTCACCCAGTCAATGTCAAGCTGCAAGCTTGGATAGAGTTCCTGCCTGTACAAACGTTCCCAATCTCGGGTTCATCATCAATTCTACTGATTGTGTTTCCCACATCGTCATGAAAATTATTAAAATACATGATAATTATCAAAGGACCCAGCCTGAATCCTGCAGAACCCTTGTTACAGTCAGTCAAACATCCATGCTCTGCTAATCCAGAAACGAACATTCAGCAATCTGTCCAAAATCCGCAGTTAACGTCGTATGGGCGCGTAACCTTTTATTATCAAAGGACCCCGGAATATTGTTGTCCATCTCTTTTATTTGCTTAGAAGTACGTACATGTAGCGTGGTTTATATTGACACGTCATCAGTTGTTATTTGTGCCTTTCGAAATGGCCAGAACATGTGAAGGAAATAAATGATGCTATCTCCCCGTTCAATAAGGTGTACTCCATTTCACCTGCCGAGCTAAAGTCCCGCCACCAGTGTCACAGGTGGATGTGCTCGGTTGAATGTGAGAAAATAAATTTGTTTGAATTTTGATTGTCGATGTTAATTGCTTAAGATGGTAGCCTATGTTAGAAACAAAACTAATCTGAGAATGTTCTACTTCTGAAGCTGAAGCCACGTATCTTGGAAATCAAATAGGCAATGTTCATATTATATTTTGTTATAACTTGGAACATCCCTTGAGAAGACAAATTCATGACTCAGTGACAGTGTGAGAAAAAAAAACATTTAATGTCAGTGTCTGTGTGGCTGGTCGTCCCTGGTGTGACTGACGTGATAACCACACTAATTGCTTCAGTGGAATTGCTCTCAATTGCTTATAAATGTATAAAACCGATCAAAGATCCATAAGAGCAGTTAGCGTACAACTGAACGCTGCTTCTTTCGGAATATGGGATATCCAGCGATTTACTACATCTCGGCCATTTTCCATCCTGTACTTGTAGCGATTGGTGTCCCTGGTAAGATATTGAATCTGGTCGATATATGTCTACCCAACGTCTTGCTTTTGTTCCTCTGCACAGCTTGGACATTCCGCCAACACAAATTCTATCCTCGCCTGATTTTTTTTCTCTCTCTAGAATGCAGGGTTCAGGCATCTAGTAGCTTTGTTTTCATCTTCCATATTTTTTCCATGTATTTTATTCCTGTCAATTACGTTGGTGCCGATATTGGTACAGTATCATAATTTCACCTTGATCGGACTTCTGAATCGACCCTGGTCTATGGTTTTCTAGTTCTAAGTCTTTGTCAATACAGGTACTTCGACTTTACAACAACAATATGACAGCTTTTTCAAATGATCGGCCAGTCTATTTTCGAGACGCAGTTCTGCTCTTGAATATGTCAGGTAGAGAGAACGTGTGCTTTCTATCTCATCATTTCCACTTTGTTCCCACTACATATGATCCCTTCAGATGCTGTTTCTGGAGCGATTGATCGTTCACGTGTGTCGTGGAAATCAGACACCGCTCTGAACTGTCGGAAGGTCGCCAGCCCACTGTCTCTCCAGTCCATTATAGTCAACTCGCTGTAGTGCACTGATGCACTGACGGAGCCCACACAGACTGGATTCCTGCTCCCCACTTCCCAAAAAAATGTATACACTGCATAACATCGAAAAAATATTGGGAATTCAATCAGTTGTAGCTAACGATGTTTCTGTTTTTTTCCCCTCCCTCCGAATTTCTGTAGTTAATTTAGCCGCGATTGTGATCCTATCTCGGGGAAAATGCGGACTCTCCAAATGCATCACCCGTTACCTGGTTGGAATGGCAACAGCGGATCTGATGGTGGTTATCGTTGTTGCTTTAGTGCAACACACCAACAGTATCTACATGTATTCCAGATCCCTGCTCATCACTCCTGTTTGCGCTCTGACATTTATCTTTGTTGTTGCAACAATAGATTGTTCTGTTTGGTTTACGGTCAGTTTTACCTTCGATCGTTTCATCGCAATATGTTGTCGAAAACTGCAGGAAAGATACTGCACTGAGAGAACAGCAACGGTGGTGATTTTGACGATGGTTTTAGTGATCTTCGGGAAATGTGTTCCCTTGTACTTTGCCATAGAACCTTACATAATTATTGACAACATACCGTGGCGTTGCGCATTCACACACGAATACGCTACTGCACCCCTGTGGAAAATATACGAAACACTGGATAGCATTTTTAGACCGCTGTTACCGATCGGTTTAATTCTAGTGTTCAATGGGTTAACAGTAAGACATATCATTGCCGCAAATAGAGTTCGCAGAGGGCTTCGGAACAGCAGTGATAATCTGAACGATATCGAGGTGGAAAAACGCAGAAAATCGATGATTATTTTGTTTGCTATTTCAGCTAATTTCATATTATTGTCGATACCTTTTGTAGTTCGTTCCCTGAAATGGCAAGCGCAAAACTATTTTTATCAGGACAAATATTTGAGTTCTCCTGTATATATACTGCAGCAATTTGGGTTCATGTTGGAATTACTCAGTGTGTGCACCAATAGTTGTATCTATGCACTGGCACTGAATAAATTCAGAAACGAGCTAAAAAATGGAATGAAGTATGTATTTACATTAAATGGCCATCTGTGCAGATAACGCCTATGTTCAATTGCAATTCAGCACACTCTCCGAATAAAACTGGTTTGACAAATATGTCATAAATTCAAACAATCGTATGTCTGGCCATCCTTCAATCGCAAAATCCACGGAGGATTGCACACGTCATACAGTTAAGGTAGGCCACTGGGCAATGATTGTTACATTGGTTGATTTACACCGCACTATCGCAGAGTCTTGACAATCACAAGGGCAGGAATGGCTTCTGGACATTTCCCGGTTCAGATGTTTCAAAATGGACAGAGTCGAGCAAAAGATGGTAAAGGGAGTACCATTGAAACAGAGTGACAGCAAAATCATAACACAGCAGCAGAAAGCGAAGAACCCGTGGAGAGTTTGTCTATCTATAGACTGTGAGTATAACTCAGAGCAGAAAGGGAGCAATCAGTAGTTTGGGAGTTTGTTGGACAGACCACAAACCGCACATCCTATCACAAAAAAAGTACTTAGACAGCGAGGAATTGTTCTGGAGATAGATTTTGGACAGGTCCCATATGAACACGGTATTGTCGGTGGCAACTTAAACATCACTAAAATTCATTGACATTTCCTCGCGTTAAAAGCTTTGGATATGACGGAATTTATGAGTTGCGTCCTGAAAGGAGTTCTGGCACAATGAGCTGACAGGCGGACCAGAGAACAGACCATCTTGTTTCACGTACTAGAAAATGAAATGGATCAGGTGACAGATCTTTTCGGAGGTCAACTATTCGAGATTTACTATAACCTTACACCGCAATAGAGGCAGACACTATGGAATATATTTAATTGCTGCTGTTGGGTAGGAACTCGGGAGCCGAATTTGAGAAGCGGTGTGCTCCATGAAATGCGCATCAGTTAATTCTTACTGTATTACTTGCAATGGTGTTCAGTATAGGCTTGTCTCATTGAGGCTCGTACCGGAAGGTCGTGTAAAGTAACCCTAGTTGACAAGAGATATAGAACATCTCGTCAAAAAGAAGAAAGAAAGATAATTAAGGTTCAAGAAGAAAGGATAAACCAGGGCCATGGAAAATCACAAGTTAGGCAAGACGGAAATTAAAAATCAAGTTAGAAGGGGACATGAGAAGTCCTTAGAAAGTCGCATTCATGTCCGTGAAAAACAGGTGAGTACCGAGAAAAAGGGTGGGACAGATCAAAGATAAAATAGTAAACATGGGTCTGCTGTGCAAGGAGGCAGTGAAGGTCCTTAATGATCTTTTGCTTTACCAGTGAGCGGGACCTTGAAGAATGTAGATACAGCGTAAAAAGGAAGATATACAGGGAGATGCCGACGATAACAATTATGCTTTGTAAACATGTAAAGCATTAAAACAGATCATCCCCAGTTGCGAGAAGGGATATACTTTGGAGAAAGGGAGAAAATATATTGCTGCGCTTTTGGACATGGCATTTCCGTCTTCACTGGCCACGGAAGTAGTACCGGAAGATTGGAGGATAGGAAATTATCTTTTTCTTTGTTCAGAAAACTCAATAGAGGTAATCTTGAAATTTACAGGCCAGTATGTCTTACGTCAGGAATGGGCAAGCTATTGGAAAGGATTCCTGGGGAGGGAATTTATGAGAATCTGTAGAAATGTTTTCTGGTTAGGCATAGGCCGCATGGTTTTGTGAGGTCAGGTCCTCCCTTATGAGCCTGTTTCAATTGTTAGAAAAAGTGAAAAAAATATACTGCTGAAGTCAGAACAGTCTATAATGGGTATATTAATTCTGTTAAGTGTTTGACCGGGTTATCCATGGTAGACACATTCATAGGGACAGTCGGCATTCCATCTCGGGTAAACTGGTTGCGTGGACTCAGAATTGGTTTACTAACAGAGGCGGATTAGGGTGTAGATGGAGGGAATTTTGCCTGAAGGACAGTGGTGTTCAGCAAGGAAGGTATAAACTTTAATAGAGTTTACGGCTGTTTCTCCACTCTGCTATTACAGTGTTCTGAGAGACAGAGTTTAATTTGTCTATCCTGTAACACTTAGATAATTTTTTGAATCATGCAGACCTAGTAAGTAAAATGCTGAATTTCAGAATGGGACTGCACGCTATGTAATCTGAATTCCTGTCTGTATATTACAGGGCAGATGTTACAATAACTTCGATACAATCTTTTCCAATGCAAATCTCAAAGTCTACTGGTGCTCTCCAAATGAACCAAACTCAGAAAATGCGAATATCGAATTCCCAATTCGAGTACACATGAATTTGTCTTACAGTCAATTTACTTTTGAACAGTGGGTTTATCGTACCCAGACCAGAAACACTCATATCCTGATCCCTTCAACCATAATTGAACAATGCTGGTGTGGAATCTGCATATCCCTCTGAAAGCAAAATCAAGCCAAAAAATAAAACAGAGCAATATAAGTGTGGATGTAGAACAGAACAAAAATCCAAGTTTGCACTTTTCTACCTTCGAAACTATTGCAGGGAACTGATAGATTCATTGAGGCCCTTGGCACATCATTCATGGATCTGACATAAATCTACTTGTGTGCTGGTCGCTCATCTGTTTTCATTTAGTTGGCAATTCAAGCGGAGTCATTCTTTTAATACCCAAAAGAAACTTACCGGATTCTTTAATTCGCTTCCCTCCCTATCCCTGTACTTAGGTATGATTAGGTGTTAAGGATGTAATTCCGCGGCTTTATGAGGTCATGTGTTACGGCCGTAGGATACGCTCAGAAGGAAACACCGTCTAATCAATTTCCTTTCCTTTGCTTTATCTAGACAGTGTGCTGCTTTCTGGTGATCAGTTATCTATGATCTATGATAACTTATCCTAAAAAAAATCCTAAAAAAAACATATATCCTGAAGCTGAAAAGATGAACATTTTACATCGCGTTTCAATTTCCTGCCCTTGTTTCCTTACATTACGACTTCTGTCTGTTCGTAAACAGGGAAGGGGTGCCGCGACGGTAGAACTGGGTTGCTTTATGCTGGCAGGAGATGTCTGAAAGTAGGCTGTCCATCATCGTCACAACCAGACGGAGATGCGTTACCCCTTCCATCGTTAAGGCCCTTGTTATTTCAGATCCAAAAGCCAATATAATTTCTCTCTGAAAGAGGAAGTTGATCCTTCGGCTTTTCTGTCTGCGTTACATACCTCATGTGATTTCCAGTCTTTTTTTTTCCTGATAATAATTTTGGAATTACAGTCAAAATGTGTTTAAATCAGTCCACAAGTTCCCCAATCCTTCCACTTGGATACAAGCTAATGTGCTGCTTATCACTCAATCGTTTTTAGTTCGTTTTCTGAAATTAATTCACATGCGTCATTTCTCCGCTCCTCGCATCCATCCTTCTCGTAAATATTTTGCCTTCGATTTAAGGTGAACATCTTCTCTTCAAGACGGCTCAGCACTTCATGCAACGCTTGATTGCTTCTTCTAATCAGCCCCGCTCTACTTTAGCTTGGTGGCGACATTAACCACCCCTCTGCTCTGGCTTTGTTTAAATTCCACACGCCACACCTTCCCGTGATTAATCATCCAAATCTTTATCACAGTGTTATATTCTTCCATCACACTTCCATGATAGCATACTTTCCACACTGAGAAAAATTCTACATTACCCACGTCTCCATCAGACTGTTAAAAACAAGATCTGAGTGCGATGTAATAGTTATGGATAACTTCAAATTCTCAAATACTAGTATTAAGAGGGAGAGCCAGTGACGAATGGATGAGAGGAAAATGAATTCATTAACAGATTGATAACTTGTTTTCTGACCAGTTATGTTAATGCACTAACAAGAGGGAAGTCCTGACTAGATCTGATATTCTATATCAATTAGGATAGAATTTTGAGTACGGAGGTTATTGATCCTTTAGGAACAAGTAATCATAACGTTGCCAATTTCGCAGTTTTAAGGTACAGTATATCAATAAAAATCAAAACCAGTAAATTGAATTTTAGAAAAGCAAAGTTAGTGCAAATGTGGCGAAGACATTATCGGCGTTCAGTCAGTTGGTCTACAATGGGGCCGATTTAAAGACAGAATACAAGCAATGCAGGAGCCTTTTATACCCAAGGTCGGGAGAAATACTACAAGCCACAGATTAAAATCCAAAGCAAAATTTATTATCAGAATACTTGCATGTCTCCACCTACACCCAGAGATAGTTTTCTTTCTCTGTGTACATACTTAATAAATCTATAGAAGAATACATAGATGAAAAGACATACATAAAATATTGAAGAAGAGACAGATTTATAAGGAATACAGAGAGAATAGTAATGATGTTAACCGTTGAACATTTGAAAAATATGAGACTTTTGCCAAGAAGGACTTTCGGATGGCTAAAGTTCAGGTTGAGAACGATATTCCCGATATTCTAATATCGACTCCAAGAGATAGCTGCAATGATTCAGCAATAAACGAAAAAGTCAAGGGTAAGGTTTAGTGTATTAGAACAATAATGGTATGCGTAATTCCCTGAAAAGCGGTTTATCCACCATGTTGTTTTGTGTTCTCGCTCTTTCCGAGTCCCTCCAAGGGCAAACCGCCTTGCTCTTCACTTTCTCGTTTCAGGTTTGGAAATTCTCTCTTAATATGTCTCTTGTGACCACAAAAAATAGCATTTAATTATTACACCTTTATTTCCCCTGTTCCTCTGCCCTTCATTGCGCCTTGATAGTGTGGCAGGGAGCTCCCGTACTCTCATTTCTCCAGACAGACTGATATCCAATAATCACCATCTTCCTATTAGAAAGCTGTGTTGTTCTTAATAATAAGAGAGTTGTTTTGATGGAAGGTTTTAATTTCCCAAATATCGATTGGCATCTCCCGAGAGCAAGGGATTTAGATGAGGTGCAGACAGTGATCATAATTTTAGGGCCTTTACAATAGCATTGGAGAGAGTAAGGAACAGACAAGTTAGGAAAGCGTTTCATTAGAGTAACCGGAATTATGAGGCTATCAGGCACGAAATTGGAAGCTTAAATTAGAAATAGATTTTCTCAGGGAAAAGTATGGAAGAAATGTGACAAACATTCAAGGGATGTTTGTGTAGAGCTCTGTATAGGTAGGTTCCAATTAGACAGGAAAGTTATGGTAGGGTACAGCAACCGTGGTGTACAAAGGTTGTACTAAATCTGGTCAAGAAGAAAAGAAAACCTAACAAAAGGTTGAGAGAGCTAAGTAATGTTAGAGATCTAGAAGATCACAAGGCTAACAGAAAGGAGCTGAAGAAGGAAATTAGGAGAGCCAGAAGGGGGCATCAGAAGGACTCGGCGGGCAGCATTAAGGAAATCCCCAAGGCATTCTGCAAGTATGGGAAGAGCAGGAGAATGAGACGTGAAGGAATAGGACCTAAAATGTGTGACAGAGGAAAATTGTGTATCGAACCGGAGGAAATAGCAGCGGTACTTAATGAATATTTTGTTTCAGTATTCACTATGGAAAAGGTTCTTGGTGACAGTAATCATGAGTTGCAGCAGACTGAAAAGCTTGAGCATGTAGATAATAAGAAAAAGGATGTGCTGGAGGTTTGGCAAAGCATCAAGTTGGATAAATCGCCGGGACCGAATGAGATCTACCCCAGGCTACTGTAGGAGGCGAGGGAGGAGGCTACTGAGCCTCTGGCGATGATTTTTGCATCATGAACGGGGACGGGATAGGTTCCGGAGGATTGGAGGTTGAGGATGTTGTTCCTTTATTCAAGACAGGGAGTAGAGATAGCACAGGAAATTGTAGACCAGTGAGTCTTACCTCAGCAAATGGTATGCTGATGGAGGATATCTTGAGAGTCAGGATTAGTGAACATTTGGAGAGGTATAATATGATTAGGAATAGTCAGCATGGAGTTGTAAAGGGCGGATCGTACCTTAGGAGCCTCATTAAATTTTTTGAGGATGTGCCCAAACTCATTGATGAAGGAAGAGCAGTACATGTAGTGTATATGGACTTCAGCAAAGCATTTGATAAGGTACCGCATGCAAGACTTATTGAAAAAGTAAACAGGTATGGGATCCAAGGGGATACTGCTTTGTGGTTCAAGAACCGGCGAGCCCACAGAAGGAAAAAGGTGGTTGTAGACCAGTCGTATTCTTCATGGAGGTCGGTCACCAGTGGAGTGCCTGAAGGATCTGTGCTGGGAACCTTATATAAATATAAAAATGACCTGGATAGGCTTTCGTGGCAAATAACAGCTTGGGAACTTCTTGATAGATCACATATTTTAGTTTCTACTTTTATTCAAATCGAATATGGTTGATAAATGCTGGTAGAATTGAGGCAGCTCTGGCTGATGTCTTTGAAGTTAAATAGACGACATCACGTCACGGTAATGGAATAAAGTAGTCAGGTCATTGACGAGTAGATCTTCTGTGCTTCATACAGACCGGCCGATGTCCCATTTCAGCAGCCGAAACCTGGTTCTTGGAAATTGTATTGGAAAAGTTCATATTATCTTTTGTTGTACAGTTAATGACCAGTAACATCCCTAGTGTGGACGGACTTATGGGACGGTCTCGGAGTGAGAAACATACTTTAATATGCGTGTTTTGTAGCTCGTTGTCCCTTATGTGACTGATGTCATAACCACACGAATTACCTCGGAGGAATTGCTCTGAATTGCATATAAATCTGTACATCCGATCACCGCTCCATATGAGCGGTTGGAACGTCCCGTACAACTGAACGCTGCTTCTGACGGAATATGGGGTATGCAGCGATTTACTACATCGCGAGCATTTTCTATCCTGCAATTGTAGCGATTGGTGTCCCTGGTAAGATACTGGAGCAGGTCACTCTATGTATGGTATTGTCGTCTTGCTTTTGTTCCGCTGCAATGTTCGATATTTATCTCAGCACAAATGCTACCCTCGGTTTCAGTTTCCATACTTTTCCGAAAGGAGATTTTTCCTCTTTTGTCAAATACGTTGCTGCCGATATTGCCATAGTTTCATAGTCTGATTTTGTTCGACTCTCTGATGCGACAGTGGTCGCTTCACTAGATCGGTAGGCTTTTCAAATGACCCTCCAGTCGAATATCGATATGCTGGTCATTTTCTCCATAATCACTAAATTATACCTTAAGCTTTGAACCTCGTTAATCTCACTACAAATAAACCCTTCAGCCGTTTCACTTCCAATAATTGAAATAGTTTCGTTTATGGAGCTATTAACCGTTCAGTGGTACGTGCATCGTGGAAATCATAGCCTCGCTCGAAACTGCCGTAAAGTCAACAGTCCATTATTATCCTCCAGCCGGAGTGCGCCGATTAAACCGGCACACATTAGATTTCTGTATTTTTTTTACTTCAAAAAAAAACTATACACTGCGTAGAATTGGAAGAATGGTGGGCATTCAGACAGTTTCAACTACCAATAATTTTCTGCTGATTTTTTTTTCTCGAATTTCCTGCAGTTAATTTAACGGCGATTATGATCCTATCTCGAGGAAGGTGCGGACTCTCCAAATGCATCACCCGTTACCTGGTTGGAATGGCAACAGCGGACATGATGGTGGTTATAGTTTTCGCTTTAGGGATCAGACCAACAAAATCTACATGTATTACAGATCCCTGCTCATCACTCCTGTGTGTGCTCTGACACTTGTATTCAGCGTTGTAACCAAGGACTGTTCTGTTTGGTTTACGGTCAGTTTTACCTTCGATCGTTTTATCGCAATATGTTGTAGAAAGCTGCGGGAGCGATCCTGCTCCGAGAGAACAGCTACGGTGGTTCTGGTGACCGTGGTTATAGTGAGCTTCGGGAGAAGTGTCCCGTTTTACTTTTCCGTTGAACCTTATGTCTTTATTGACAACATACCGTGGCATTGTGCCTTTACGAATGAATACGCTACTTTACCCGTGTGGAAAGGAATCGAATTACTGGATAGCATTTTAACACCGTTGCTACCAATCGGCTTAATTCTATTGTTCAATGGGTTAACAGTAAGACATATCATTGCGGCAAATAGAGTCCGCAGAGGACTTAGGAATAACAGTGCAAATCAGCAGGATACCGAGATAGAGAACCGCAGAAAATCAATTATTTTGTTGTTTGCTGTATCAGCCAATTTCATTTTATTTTGGATACCCTATGTAGCTCATTCCCTGAAATGGCAACTGGAAAACTATTTGTATCAGGACAGACATTTGAGTTCCCCGGTATATATACTACAACAACTTGGGTGCATCTTGCAAATTCTGAGTATGTGCACCAATACTTGTATCTATACACTGACACAGAGAAAATTCAGAAAAGAGCTAAAGAATGCAACGAAGTATGTGTTAACGTTAAATGGCCATCTGTGCAGATAACGCCCACTCCAATTGCAATTCAGCGGAGTTTTCCAATAAAACAATTTTTAAAAACGAGTAGGTCATGAATTCAAACAATCATTTGCCTGGTCATCCAGAAATTGCAAAATCACGGAAGGCTATATACTTCATACAGTGTAGGTAGGAAACTGGGCAAACGGTCACATAACAAACGTTCACATAACAAAATGATTCTCTGTTCCACTATTAGTCCGGTCACTCTTTGGCTCACTCACCATTCCACCAACACTCTTATATTTCTTTGGACATCACTCCGTTACACTATTAAACTGGTAACTTTTTGTCCCTCTCTCCGTTCCATTATCCGTCTGGCGACTCTCTCTTTCTCTCTGCCTTCCAGCATTAGTCTCGTCACCCTTTGGCCATCTCTCCGTTCCACTATCTGTGTGGTCACTCTTTGTCCCTCTCTCCTTTCCAATATTAGGCTGGTCACTCTTTCCTCCTCTCTCCGTTCACCTTCAGAAAACAACAATACTAACACCACTAGAATAGTCCAGAAGAATCTAACAGCTGAGAATTCAGGGTACTTGCAATTGGCCGTACCTCAGTGTTTACCAGGTTGAGCCGACGAAGAAAGAAAATAATAATAATAGCGCGATTACTGGAACGTTGGACATGTGCGGCAGAATTCCTGCAAGGAAAACTTTCCATTTCGAAACAACTCCTAAGGAACACGCTGCAATAAACCTTCAAGGCTTTAGATCAGGTGTTATTGTAATAGATGGGACTCAGAACACAGTACCAATGAGTTTTTGGGCGAGATATAGACAGACGAAGATGGGACATGGTGAGTCGGGGGAAGGGAGAGAGAGGGAGAGAGAGAAAGAGAGAGAAAGAGAGAGAGAGAATTGAGAGAGAGTGAGAGGAGTGTGAGATAAAGGTGGTATGCAGGCAGCCGCAGACTAGAGACACATGGATAGAAACAAATAGAAAGCTGAAGAGTCTGAGGCGTGAGAGGGGAATATAGCCGGACAAACAGCCAGGATTTTCTGATTTTTCAGATTTTCTGAAAAACACCTCACAGTAATTGTATGCAGTGCGCAGGTGGAAGATGGAACTCTATTGCTCAGTCAGAGATTTAATCTCGCTAGAGCCATGCGACCGTTCAGAGTTCAGAGTGCGATGAGGATGGGGATAGGGAAACAAGTGGAGATCGGGAATCTATTTAATGATATGAAACATCTCACTCACCGTAGACAATATGTCTGTGAAGTCTCTAGGTCTCCAGCAGTGTATTCTTTGCTGTGTTTACGGGGTTATCTTTCTCAATCGCGGTAACAGCGCTCGATGACGTCGCACAGGTGAGGGTCAGTCTTCCGACTGTAGAGCTTGAGCAGATTCAGCAGGCCGTGGTTCACATCCTCCTCCTTCTCCTTCGGCTCCTTGTAAATTGCGAATTTTGGCGAACATTTCACAGCTCATGTTACCAGAGTTTTTTTTTACTAGCATAGCTTGATTTCTTTTCTACATCATTAGTTCGGCAGTCTACTTTGTTTATTCGGTAATTTTTAAAACGCCTTTCCCCACTTTTTTTTCTTTGGACTAAGGCAATGGCACTCAAGGTAGTAAATGGCAAAATCTTGACATTCTGATAATGAACTTACTGTGAGCGTTTGTAGTTTCGAAACGATTCTCTTATTCGAACAATATCAGGACTTATATTTTTATCGTTTTATTTTCATCTTGTACAAACCGATAGCAAGGTTTATTCTGCTCCTTTGCAAATTTCGAATCGCAACGGGTTAACTACACCTCTTCTTGACTGTAAGTAATCTCATGTCGGGTTTCCAATATGCTTTTCTTGTCGTTGTTTGCAGATTGTTCGAAAAAATAAATAAAAGCAGGCATTTGTATTCGCAGCATTCACCACGACATGCTCAGTATGTTAAACGCCTGTGTAGTCGTACACAACATACTTTTTCAGTTGTATAAAATGTAAACCCCGGGTTGAGACATCAGCATAGGACAGCTTTATATGAGATGATGTTTCCTCAGTAAGGGGATTCCCGACCTTCACTACGTCTAACTCACTGGAACCAAGCTGCACCTACATCACATTTGACCCTTGGTATCAGCTGTTGCAATAAATAGTATTCTGATTTAATGTTGAACAATAGAGCGCCGAAGTGAATGCGAGAGATCGTGGGAAATCTGTCACCAAATTTATTTTGTATCATCGTCAATATAAACATGTAAAATAACTTTACCTGTCCCTAGAACCGTCGAAGTATGTAATGGCCAATTGTGTTGTTAAAAAATAAAGATACGGTGAGATATTTTCCCCGCATTCGGCTGGTCATTCATGACGTCGATGCCATTGTAATAACAAAAGTTGATGCTTCATGACTCTGTGTTTCACTATTATTCTGGTCTCCCTTTGTCCATCTCTCTGTTCCACTATTATTCTGGTCTCCCTTTGTCCATCTCTCTATTCCACTATTATTCTGGTCTCCCTTTGCCCCTCTCTCTGTTCCAATATTAGTCTGGTCTTCCTTTGCCCCTCTCTCTATTCCACTATTATTCTGGTCTCTCTTTGTCCCTCTCTCTGTTCCAATATTAGTCTGGTCTCCCTTTGTCCCTCTCTGTGTTGCAATATTAGTCTGGTCTCCCTTTGTCCCTCTCTGTGTTCCAATATTAGTCTGATCTCCCTTTGTCCCTCTCTCTGTTCCACTAATTATTTGGTTTCCTTTTTCCCCTCTTTCTGCTCTGGTCGCTCTTCGGCTGTCTTTCCCTCGCTTTGTAAGTGTTTAGTCTGGTTACGCTTTGGATTGAACGAAATAAGCAAGTGGGAATTAGGAGTCAAATCGTTGAAGCGGAATTACTTTCTGTTTTCCAGCTGTAGGATTCCACGCTGTAAGGAACGAGCGCAATAAACTGTTTTGGCACTGCTGATCTCTTGATATTTCCGGCATTCCAAATGGTTTTGATTTTCTACAATAGTCCTGACTTGCATTTCACATCACTTTTCCCTTTCCCACATTCTCAATATTCCCTTTTGCTGTCATCTTATCACCAAACATATGGCTTGCTGAGTGTCCAAACAATTCGAATTCACTTTGCCCACACTAATCCTTCCCATCTACTTTGCAAATAGAATTTGCGTATTTCCTCACATTAGCGGAAGGGAATCATTTCCTCCGTTTTCTTTGTACAGACCCTACTGGAAATGCTTCCTGCTGTCTGTATGAACTCTCCCTTTAGCCACTCTCTACCTATGACCCGGTGTCCTCGATGATGGATTAATTTTAATGCAGCAGCTGGCATCCACATCACTTGTGCCTTTAATGTTTTTGATTGCTTCTGTCATAACCCTTTTCATTCTACAGCTCTCTAGGATAAACGATTTAATTATTTCAATATTTCTTCATAGCGCATACCCTACAGACATGCAATGTTTCGAGTCGGCCTTCTCCGAACTGTCTCCAGTGTCTTCACATCCCTTACACAAGATGGAGATCATGATTGCATACAGTCCTCAAGGCGCGGCCTCACAATCGTATTAATGTCTCTAGACTTGAACTTCACTGAGTGCATTATCTAGCCCAACGTTCCATTGCTCTTATAACCATATAAACATATAACAATTACATCACGGAAACAAGCCATATCGGCTCTTTTAGTCCGTGCCAACTAGTCTTCCTAATTGTTTCTATGCATTGTCTAGATTTTAATAGTAAGGATTTTGCCACGGCTCTGAAATACTTCTCATACCATGCACTCTACAATTCAAGACCCCCTGTTGTATATTTATATTTAATATTTCTACAAACTAAACGCAATAATTTGCATTTACTTACATCAGGTGTTCTGACATTTATCTGCCCACAGCTGGATTTTGTTTGGATCTGACTACATTGATTCAGTTGCCTGACTGTGATCAGCCAGCTCCCTTAATTCTGTGTCAACGGCAAACGTTACTACTTTATTTTCTACGTGCCTGTCCAATTCATTAATGTAAATTAAATCAGCAGCTATCCCAAAACGGAACCCTGCGAATCCCCACTTTGAAAATGACCCTCACACCATAAATCATTGTTTTATGCTTTTGAGCCAATACTTCAGCCATTCGCACGCTTCACTGCGATTCCTTACCTCCTGTAATTTGAATATTATCCTCATCTGAAACGCTAAGTTGATAATATCAACCGCTCTAACGTTGTAAAGAAATGTTTTCCTCTTCATAGCACTTCAGAATATTGGTAAAATATGGTTACCGCTTTCTGACCCAACTTTGACTTTCTGCGAACATTCTGGTTTTATCAGCTGTTTTTGCATCTCATTCTTTTTTTATTGTTTCCATCCTCTTACCTACAATACATATTAACCTTCCTGGTCTATCGTTGCCAGTTTCAGTACGAACACCTTTCCAATATGCAGGGACAAATTTAGTTTCTTTCCAGTCCGTAAATAATTCCTCAGTCGTCCATCACTTTTGAAAAATACATACCTGGGGTTGGCATATATAATTGCCAAATAGTTTGAGTACCCGTGGATATGCACGTTTGTCCTGGAGATTTATTATCCTTTCACATTTTGAGCTGTAGCAGGACCTCACTTTCTAATACCTCTAATTCACATCAAACAAAGCTATTTCCACCGGTCGGCATATTGCTAACATCTTCGCAGGTGAATACTTCCGCAAAATGTGAGTTAACAGTATCCGCTATGTCCTTGTCAGCATAATTTAACATCTCTCGATTATTTGCAATGCACTCTAAGATACTCCATAAAACTTTATTTTAATATTAAATTATTGAAAAAATTCTCTTGGGGTCAGTCTTGCCATTATGGGCAATATCCTTCTCAATTTGCCTTTCTGGCAATCCAAATTTCCCTGTTCACCCGAGCTCTCATATTTTCATATGCCCTACGGTGAACATCGTTACTCTTTTCTTTTCAATATTCCTTATATAGCTGTAATTTATCTTATATAGCTTTTATGCATATATAAGAAAATATATACATATCTGTTCATCCACGTGTTCCTTTGTATACCTGCTAAGTATGCCCGCAGAAAGAGAAGAATTGTATGTTGTGTCATGTATATACGCTGATAATAAATTTTACTTTGAAATTTGAAGTATGATCTATTGCTTTTATTATTTCTCCCTACCTTGTGTATGAACGTTTCCGGCACTGTCTGCAGTACCGCTTCACATAGATCAAATTGTTCCTCAACTGACTCAACGTCAAGCACTTCCTTACAGTTTACTTTCTAAAGTCTTCGCCACATCTGCACAAAATTTGCCTTTCTGAAATTTAATTAAATTGGTTTACCGTTTACTGATATACTTTACCGAACAAAAACCGTGACTAACAAAGTTATAATCAGTTGTTCCTAAAGTCTTAACAACTTCCATACTCAAATTCTATCCTGGTTGTTAGAGAATATCTAATCAAGACAGACCTCCCCTCGAGTTGGTGAGATAACATATTGGGTCAAAAAAAAACCAAACATACTCAGTAAATTCACTCTCCTGTAATTCATGAGTCGCTTGGTTCTCTCACACAATGTTTGAGAAATTAATATCAGCCATAACTATAATATCACACTCAGAACTTGCCATTTTAATATTCTGATGAAGAAGTACTAATAAGGAATTGTCTTCAATGTAGAGCCTAAGCTGGTCATGGAGGAAAAGAGGAAGGTAAAAAACACTGTGATGCAGATTGAGATGATAACGCACGGGAAGATGTGAGACAAAGAATTTAAACGAAACCAGAGCAGAAGGGTCCTTAATTGAGGATTGAGTAGAATGTCCGCGGTAAGCAAAAGGAGAGAAAGACTGATTACAAGAAGCAATCAAACATTCCCTGATATGGTGACCCGTCTCGAAAGAGAAGATGTCCAGCTTAAGTAGAAGGCAGCTTAATTACGAGGAGGGTTGGAGCGAGGGGCGAGGAAATGAAGCACTTGTATCAATTTTTGAGAGCTTGTTAAATACAAGGGTGACTGATAAGAACTACGTTAGCTTTTAACGAAATGAAAGGATTGTGGAAAATGTGTACTGAAAACATTATCAAAAACAGAAACGTATCACTAGAGATCGTACGAAACATCTGACGCAAATATAAAAGTTGCCGGCCAACCTGCCTACTCAGAGAGAAATAATATTGATTTTTGAATCTGAAATAGGAGGGGATGTTCGTGATGAACGTAGTGACGCAGCTCCGTTAGCTTATGACGATGATAGGCAGCCACTTTCCAAACATCTACAGCCAGCATACGAAGGGAAGAACACAGTATTGCTGTCGTTGTCAATACTCCCATCTTTTCCCAATTTGCGACCAGAGAGAAATCGCAATGTAAGGAAATAAGGGCAGGAAACTGAGGCAATAATAGAACCTGCACCACTTCCTTTGTGCTTCAGCATCTGAGACATTTTGTTCAGTATTCTGGGACATTCGTGCCTGTGAACGATCATAGTGCGCTGCTCCCAACAACTGATCACCGGAGAGTATTTCACGCTCGAGGTACCGCAGAGGAAAGGAAATCGGTTAGACTGTGTTTCCAGCGAACATATTATAATGCCATAACTCATAGCAAACTTATAAAGCACATTGCAAACTCAACACTCGACTTTGCCGAAAATATAACGATAGGGAAGCAGGTAAAGAATTGAAGAATCCGTTAGGTTACTTCAGGATATTAACAGACGATGCCGCTGAATGTACAAAACAAATATAACCAGATGAGCGGCAAGCAACCAACTGCATTTACGTCAGACCTGTGAATGGTGTTAAAAGGGCATTAAAATGTAAAATCAGCATTAAATCGAGAGACTTTAGGGCCAGAGGTAACATATATTTGGTGAAGATTTTTTGCGTCTCGCAGCACTGAAGATTTAGAAAGTCATTGGTACTGTTTGATCCCTCTGTTCTTACACATAGAGAAGCATGGAGGTGAACCTTTACACCTAAAAGTATGACGTGTCCTACGATATCGTAAGGTGTGAATGCATTGAGAAGTTACTATATTGCACAAGTACTCGACATGTGTGAGTTCACTTGAAAGAGTAGGAGAGGTAATTCGTACGTGAAGAAGCGGAAGGCAGTCGTGGGATTGTTATGTTTATTTTGAAACAATGTTTGAATTAATCTTTTTGTTCACAACAGGATTTCACTGCAAATGTCTGCTTCCCGGGGTGAAATGAATTTGAGGAACTGATGTGAATTTCAGAGGCTACTTTTATTTTCGAAACTGCACAAACACTTTGCGCATGGGGATCGCAACCACCCACAACTGGTTTCCCTTTGTTCTTTAGAATATTTGATAAAGATCTTCAATCTGGGCATTAATAGCTTATTCCTTGGACGCCAATTGCGCGCGACGGTGTTGAAGGAAGAAACGTCCAAGGCTAGATTTTTGTTTTGTCTTACCTGCGTATTTAGGTTGTCTTCTTTGTTTGTTTGCATTGCTATTGATTTCAGAGGGAGACGTGGATTACACACTGGCCACGTGAAATAAAGGTTAAAGGGATTGAGATATGAGTGTATCAGTCCGGGGCACGATGGACCCACTGTTCAAAGGTAAACTGATATTAAGCAAAAATTTGTGTGTACTTGAATTGGGAATTTGAAATTGGTATATTGGGAGACTTATTGATTTGGGGAGTACCAAAGGATGCTGCTGAGGTCTTTGAAATGCTGGTTATGAGTTGTAGGGTTCCATTGGAAAATATTGTTTTGATGCAGTCGTAGCATCTGCCTTGTAATACGTAAACGAGAGTTCAGTTTAGATAGCGTGTATTTGCAATCAGAAATTCAGAATTTTGCTCTTTCAGCAATAAATTATCCAAGTCATGTAGAACGGTCAAATAAAAGTCTGTTTCTCAGAACCCTGCAACAGCAGAGTCGAGACATTGTTCTAAAGTGTACAAAGTTCATACATTTCTAGCGGAACATCACTGACCACTATCCTCCAGGCAGAATGCAGTCCACCCTCTGCATTATAATGGCAAGCCGATTCTGAATACATGGAGCCAGGTTTCCCTAGATCCCATGCCACCTGACTTTCTGAATGAGCTTACCATGGGGAACCTGACCAAACAACTTGCAAAATTAATATACCCCACATCCACTGTTCTGACGTCAGCTGTTTATTTTCTTTTCCACATTTTGTTAAATCAATCTGGTTCATAAGGGACGATTTGCCCCTCACAAAACAGTGATGACTCTCCCCAACCAGGATAGTTTTCTCCAGATACTCATAAATTCTACTCCAATAGCCTGCCCACTGCTGATGGGAGACTCACTGGCCTGTAACTCTCGTAACTATGCACAATCCCGTAAGGAAGCACAAAGCACAGTTTATTCGGGTCAAGCATAACCTGGGACTCATGAGCGGCTGGCGTTTACAGGATTCCCTGTGACTGTGTAGCAGCGTGTTTCAGGCAGGCGTGTCGCACCGTGGAAACCCGCATCAACAAGCACAAAATGTGTTTCCTTTTGGGTTACCCGGAGAAATCGGTGGCAGCAGAACATTGTATTCGCAGAGGTCAAGGGATTGTGTACGACAGCGCAAAACTACTGTGTCGCGCCGATGGCTGTTAGGACTGCCTGTTGAAATAAAACTTGAGAAAAAATAACTAAGATGAATATTTGCCTTTATGTAAGAACTGGAATTATATTGTATGCAAGCTGGGACAGCGGAAACCTAATTGGATGAAGATTAATCAATCAAGAGGTAGAGCGACATGATGGTGTGGATGCAATTCAGACTAGACATGCCCAGGCATCATCCCTGATGCTAATAACAACGTTTGTCATCGAATTGTCATTTAAACGCAATACCAATAATCACCTGGAAGAAATCATATAGCCATATAACAATTACAGCACGGAAACAGGCTATCTCGGCCCTTCTAGTCCGTGACGACGCTTACTTTCACCTCGTCCCACTGTCCCACACTCAGCCCATAACCCTCCATACCTTTCCTATCCATGTACCTATCCAATTTTACTTTAAATTACAATACAGGACCTGCCTCTACCACTTCTTCTGGAAGCTCATTCCACACAGCATTCCTCTCTCTGAGTAAAGACATTCCCCCTCGTGTTACCCTTAAACTTTTGCCCCCAGCTCTCAAATCATGTCCTCTTGTATGAATCTCCCCTACTCTCAATGGAAAAGGTCTATCCACTTCAACTCGATCAATCCCCCTCATTATTTTAAATACCGCTATCAAGTCCACCCTCAAGTTTCTACGCTCCAAAGAATAAACACCTAACTGCTGAAACCCAGGTAACATTCTAATAAATCTTCTCTGTACTCTCTCTATTTTGTTGATATCTTTCCTATAATTCGGTGACCAGAACTGTACACAATAAAGGTCATTCGTTAACATTATTACACATCCTTGACAAAAAGGGGAAAACAAAAACGTTTGACTTCCTCTAATTACCTGTAGTATATCCCTTCTGGTACCGGGGAATTATGTATTTTAATGTTTTCAAACCTTACAGCGCAACTTCCTTCTTAGCGTCGGCGTGTGTCATCACATCTCTCTTTTTACGGTATATCCACATGCATGGAGTTCGCGCTCGCTGGTGAATAGGGAAGCAAAGTATCACTAAGGATCTTCAATAGCTTCTTGCGCTCCAGCCACATGCTCCTATTTTACCGTTGATCTGCCCCACCCTCTCTCTCGTCACCCTTCTGTTCTTCACGTACTTAATGGGACTCTCCAAGGCCTTCCATTCTAACTCTTCTGAATCCATTGCTAAATTCCTTTCTGACTACATTGTGAATGTCCATAGCCCTGCTCAATGCTTCCTTCCTGATCCTTTAGTATCTTTCCTTTTTCCACTTGATGAGATTTTACATATCACTTCTCAACCATAGTTACTTTAGGTTTCCATCCGTTCCGCGTGTCAATGAGACAAGTCTAAATTGAAGCCCATGCAAGTGCTCCCTACACCATCTCCACGTTTCTGCTGCGCATTTCCATGAGCACATCATTTCCCAATTTACCTCCACAAGTTCCTGCCCAGTAGCAGCGTAATTCGCGCTCCCCCAATTAAATACGTTCCAAACCGTCTGCTGCTATCCGAGTGTAAGGTTATAGAAAATGTCACGGTGTTGTGCTCTATCTTTCTGCAATGATGACTCGCGGAGAGTTCTGTCACGTGATCAGATTAATTTTCTAGTACTAGATCCAGTTGGCTAATGCACCTGTCCGTTTATTGTGCCAGGACTCCTTCCTGGACAGAACTGAGACATTCTGTCATATTTAAACATTTTACCTGAAGAAGTGCCAATGACAATTAGGAAAGTTTAAATTGCCTCTGACAACAAATCTGTCAATGTGACACCTGTCCAAAATCTATCTCTCGATCTGTCATTATATCCATCTGTTGTTTTTGTTTTGTTCATGGGAGCTCTGCACAGAATATTCTCAAACGAGTGTTTATTTGCTCCCTTCCTACTTTTGAGTTCTACACACAGTCTATTAACATACAATCCCAGCACAGTGTCCTTCTTTTCTGCAAAGGTACCATCATCATCTCCCTGTTATTCAAAGGCTGTTTCACCTGTCTATGTCCATTTTGAAATGTCTGAACCCAGAAAAGTCCTGAAGTCGTTCCGCTCCTGGTGATTTCAAGTCTCTGCCATAGTTTGGAATTTGTCAAATAATGTATCAATTCCGCCAGCTCATTGAATACTGTATTTGCCTAGATTCCTACTTGAACTCTATGAAGTGTGCAATCCTCCGTGGATTTCACAATTGAAGGATGTCAAGGCACATGATTGTTTGGATTTATGACATATTTGCTAATCAACTCATTTTTAAAGCTGTTTCATTTAAAAACTACGCTGCATTGCAAAAAGACACGGGCGTTATCTACACAGATGGCCATTTAAAGTAAACACATAATTCATTGCATTTTTCAACTCCTTTCTGAATTTCCTTTGTGTTAGTGTATAGATACAAGTATTGGTGCACATACTGAGAAATTGCAACATGAACCCAAATTGCTGTAGTATATATACCGGGGTACTCAAATATCTGTTCAGGTAAAAGAAATTTTCCGTTTGTCATTTCAGAGAATGAGCTACATAGGGCATCCAAAATAATATGAAATTAGTTGAGATTCCAAACAACAAAATCATCGATTTTCTGCGCTTTTCCACCTCGGTATCCTTCTGATTATCACTGCTGTTCCGAAGCCCTCTGCGGACTCTATTTGCCGCAATGATATGTCTTACTGTTAACCCATTGAAAACTAGAATTAAGCCGATTGGTAGAAAAGGTGTTAAAATGCTGTCCAACAATTCATATCCTTTCCACCCTGGTGAAGTAGAGTATTCATACGTTCTGGCGCAGCGCCATGGCATGTTGTCAATGATGACGTAAGGTTCAATGGTAAAGTAAAACGGGACACATTTGACGCAGCTCACTATAACGAGAGTCACCATAACCACCGTTGCTGTTCTCTCAGTGCAGTATCGTTCCCGCAGCTTTTGACAACATATTGTGATGAAACGATCGAAGGTAAAGCTGACCGTAAACCAAACAGAACAGTCCCTCGTCATAGCAGATAACAGAAGTGTCACTGCGCATACAGGAGTGATGAGCAGAAATCTGGAATAAAGGTAGATATTGTTGATCTGTCCCACTAAAACGAAAACGATAACCGCCATCATATCCGCTGTTGCCATTCCAACCAGGTAACGGGTGATGCATTTGGAGAGTCCGCATCTTCCCCGAGATAGGATCACAATCGCCGTTAAATTAACTAGATGACATTTGAAAAAAAAACCAGAATTATTGTTAGCTGCGACTAGCTGAATGTCCACCATTCTTTCAGTGCTGTGAAGGGTATGCTATTAGGAAGTGAAAAACAGAAATTCAATGATTGTCTGTTCCATCGGTGCACTCCAGCTAGAGGACCACAGGTTAGCAGGATGCACCTGATTTCCCCGACTCACCTACCGGCGCGTGGTCGATCGCTCCAGTAAACATCACTACGAGCAACGCCATTTCCATTATTAGAGGTGAAGCAGCTGAAAGGATAATTGTCGTGAAATTAATGTGGTTTAAAGCATAAGTTATAATTTAGCGACTTATCGGCGTGTCGATATTCGACTGGCTGGTCATTTGAAAAAGCTGCCGATCTGGAAAAGCAACCGCTGTCTCTTCAGAAAGCCGAGCAAAGTGAAACAAAGTATTGCAATATCGGCACCAACGTAATGGCGAAAATAAAATAAAAACACTACATCGAACATATATGGAAACTGAATGAGGAAAACTCAGAAGTTTGAATCTTCAATTCTGGAAACACATTTCAGACGAGGGCAGCATTTCTGCTGAGTAAAAGTCCGAGCACTGCAGCGGAATAAAAGCAAGAGGTTGGCACTGTACATAGAGTGACCAGTTCCAGTATCTTACCAGGGACACCGATCGCTACAATTGCAGGATAGAAAACGCCCGCGATGTAGTAAATCGCTGGATATCCCATATTCCGTCAGAAGCAGCGTTTAGGTGTACGGAAAGTTCCAAATGGTCATATAGACCGGTGATCGGTTTTACAGATTTATATACAATTCAGAGCAGTTCCACTGAGGCAATTACTGTGGTTGTCACATGAGTCGCATTAGCACCGACCGGCTACACAAACACTGACATAATGTGTTTATTTCTTTCTCACTCTGTCACCGTGCCAAAAAGTCGTGTCCCCAAGGGCTGTTACAAGTTATGAAATTTTAAACAAAATATGAACGTTGCCAACTTAATTTTCAAGACACCTGGCTTCAGCCGCAGGAATGGGACATTTTCTGATCAGTGTTGCTCCTAACATAAGCTTCCATCTTGAACCATCAACATTGACAATCAATACATTTATTTTGTCACATTGGAGGAGAACATTCACTTCTGTCATTGAGCGATGGAATTCAGCTCGGCGGGCAAAATGGAGTACACATTATTGAAGGGGAAGTTTGGATCATTTTATTTCTTTCGCTCGTTTTAGTCGTTTTGAGTCATTTGAATGACTGAAGTCACAGTAACAGCTGATGACATGTTTCGCAATAAAACATTGTGTATGTATGTAATTCTCGGCATATAAAAGAGATGGACAAAAACATTCCAGTGACCTTCCATAATTAAAAAAATGCCCGCCCACACGACTTTAGCTGCGGTTTGTGGACGGAATGATGAACATTCTTTTCTGGAATAGCAGACAGTGGATGGTTTATTCTTTGACTTTGACAAGTCTACTGCAGGGACTGGTTTTGGGTCCGTTGGTATATACCTTGTATTTTAATAATTTAGATGTCGATGTAGAAAAGTGAATGAGAAAAATTGCGGACGAATTCTAGGTTGGGGGCGTTTTGTACAGCCAGGAACTCTATCCAAGCTTGTAGCTTGATGTTGACTGGTTGGGAAATGGTTTGAAAAATGGCAAATGGAATTTAATACGGAAATGTGTGAGGTGCTCTGCATTGTGAAGAAAGATACAACAGGTTAAGAAGCAGATATCGAATAGGTGGATTTAAGTGTGCAGTATTTAAAAACAGACCTGGCTATACAGGTGGATAATTCAAGGAAAGCGGCTTCACGTGCAGATCGGCTTGTATTGAGCTCTAATCACATTGACCTTAACAGTCAGTTCACTGAGTAAGGAGTTAGGACGTTATTTGCAGTCTTTCAAGTAGCGAATGGAAAGAGATAGAGAAGAACAGTGACATACGGAGATTTACTTCTCTGCAAAACAGATCTCTGCTTCGCCCGGGAACTCTGAGGTGGCGAGTTTCACTGCAACTGTGGTCATTGCTCCAGTCGTTGGAGTTCCTGCCTGGACGGCCAGTGAGCACGGGACACACTGCAGAGTGAAACATGTTGAAGCAGGGTTCATTTTCTGAATGGTGTCAATATTCCTGTGACTTGTTAAAGATTTAGTGTCAAGCTAGGTGGGGAATATTCCTTCCCCATACGCTTGTTCCCTGACAGGTGTGTACAGAAAGTATGATATTTTAAGAGGCGAGTCACACAGCAAGTCTTTACCGACAATCTTTGCATCCTGTTGCAAGTCAGTTTGAAACTCAAATTTCCAATCAAACTGGGATTAACTATTACATTTTTATAGACCGTCCGCAAATCTATTTGTATAGAAATACTGGGAATTCTTTCCACATTTGTTCGCTAATACAAAATGCATGGATTTTAGAGGGTGCATGGGAAGCGATGGTGTTCCACAATTCGGTATCCCAATCTACGTTGTGTCTCGCCAATGTGGAGGTTGCGACGCCATGAGAAACTAATATAACCGTCTGAACTGGACGGGCAGATTTTCGCCCATAGTCTTTGTGAGGGATGAGGTGTTAATGAAGGTGTGGCGTTTGTACGCTTGCAGCGATAAGTTACTGGAAGCGGATCAGCAGGACACGGAAGTGATGTGGAAAGCGATACCTGCAGGAAGCCCAGAAGGGTGTGGGATAGGCGATTTAAACCGTCGTAACATCCCACTAGAGACGGAGAAAGGTACGGATATGCTTGTGGACTGTTAGGTAACGACATGAAGAATCTTTTCCCATTTTGTGGTGCAGAATGGTGAATTCTCCAGAAGGTAAGACGGATATAGACAAATTAACAACTGTTTCTGTGTAATAATTTTGTTGAATTAAGTCAAGGACAGAGGTATTTTCTGGTAAAATCAAAACACTGGAACATGCAAAGTAGTGGTGATTAGTATTTCATATAAATGAAGATAGAGAAAACCGCGCCACACTGCAAGAGTGTGGGGATGGTTTGTCAGGTCCTTTATGGAGATGCTCGAGAGCTTTAGGCCGACTGGTCAATTTACCCGCTAGAAAGAGTTGTTCTTTCACACTCCATAAACTTCAGGTGTCTGTGTTGAGTGCAATCACTGTCATTGTCGGTGTGAATGTGTTGATATCTAACTGGTCAAATAAATATCGTAAACATATATTCTGATAAATATCATCAACTACAACCAGCATTAAGTTACTAACGACTCATGAGAAAAGAACGTCTTCCACCTTCAAGAATACCTACTTCAAGAGTACCTATTTGATACCTTCTCTCAACTTGTTAGGGTCCAATTTGACCCGAAACCCCTTACTGCCTTCTTTGGTATTATTGCAAATGAAGATATAACTTCAAATACTCCTAACCTACAGGTTTTAGTTTTTACCTCTCTTTTAGCAAGAAGAGCAATCTTGCTTAAATGGAAGGAGGCTACCCCTCCTACACATATTCAATGGCTACGTGATAATATGTCGTATTTAAATTTAGAAAAAATCCTCTGCTCAGTCTTAAATTCGAAACAATCTTTTTATGATATTTGGGGACCTTTCCTAAATTACTTTTCCAATTTATAAAGTTTAACAGTGCACAGATTTTATGTATATTTTTATCTTCCGTTTTTAAGTGAATATGTTTTTTTTCTAATTATCCATTCTCATCCATCAGCTTTTTTCTTTGGTAGTTGGTAGGGGGTTGATTTTTTTATATATATAAAAAATGCATTTTATGATGTATGACCTACCTTTAAATTTTTCATTACAGAGTGGTGTACCTTTATGTGTTATGCTATAACATTTTGATCAATTTTATTACAGTATATGAATGTACACAAGTTATTTTGAGACGTATCTATGTGTTGCACTCTGTAAATCTTTTTTTTTCTTCTGAATAAAAATATTGTAAAAAGAAAGAATACCTACGTATATACTTCATTTTACCTGCCAAGAATTCCCTTTCTTTAATAGAGAACAATGATTCTCTGCCGAAGATAAGAACGAATGCTAATTTAATGCTATTAGTTCATGTTAGAAAATTACGGATTATATATTTTCTTAAACAAGCAGGTCAAGTCTCCTGCCAGAATAAAAACTCCAGAACCCTTTATTTAAAAATATTATAAAGATAAATTTGTTTGGCTCTTTTGGTGGCGTGCTTGTCGTGCTCTACCCAGTGGCAGCTCGTACACATTTTGTCCCCACCTGCCATCCAGCTCTCAGGTGTAGTTCCAAATAGCTGCCACAGTGGCAACACCCTGGTACACCGGTTCAACAGACGAGCTAAAGCAGCTGAGTGTAGCCGGTAAACTTCAACCCCAGTGAGATAGGGACTTGCCTACCACAGCATGCGAAACAAGTTTCTGGAGTGGGCGGATGAGATCAACTACAAGATACAACGTCCAAGAAAGCGGCGCTGCAACACTTCATGGAGAGCGATGGGCAAAACAAGGCACGGTAGGTGTCATGGCTATGCACTGTATCCGATGAAGTCTCCAATCCTGGGGAATATTCGCCTTTGGACCCTGAGTTTCTGAGGCTGAGAGAGTGGAACTGGCCCGATGCAATGGCTTTGTTAGGATGAAATTCTTGCCGCACTCGTTGACGCCATTGTCGGAAATGACGGACAACTAAAACCAACAAATAGTAATTAAAAGGGAATTAGAAGTGAAATAACAAACTAAATCAGGTAGGAAATAACACATTGCTACCATTAACATTATTCCACGATTTTACCTTGCACGATTTTCACAATTATCGCTGGTATACATCTGTTTTCTAGTTATGATTCTCTATATACCATATAAATAGTCTCCGCGCCTACTTTTTTTAAAGCTCTTCATTTTATCACCAATGTGCGCATATAAATAGATATAAGCTTGATAGATAGATATTTATAGAGATAGATGGAGAAGGATAACATCTGCGAGGCAGATAATTTGATTCCTTTTCTGGGCTGTGAGGAGACAACTGGAGTTATTCAAACAACACACACAAAGTGCTGGCGGAACACAAGAGGCCAGGCAGCATCTATAAGAAGAAGCATCGTCGACGTTTCGGGCCGAGACCCTTCGTCAGGACTAACTGAAAGGAGAGATACTAAGAGATTTGAAAGTAGTTGGGTGGAAGTGTGAAATGTGAAATGATAGCAGAAGACCGGAGGGGGTGGGATGGAGCCAAGAGCTGGAAAGGTGATTAGCGAAAGTGATACAGAGCTGGAGAAGGGAAAGGATCATGGGACGGGAGGCCTCGGGAGAAAGAAAGGGGAAAAGGGGAGCCCCAGAGGGAGATGGAGAACAGGCAGGGTGTTGGGCAGGGAGAGAGGTAGAAAAAAAACAACTAAATATGTCAGGGATGGGGTAAGAAGGGGAGGAGGGGCATTAACGGAAGTTAGAAATATCAATGTTCATGCCATCAGTTTGGAGTTATTCCCCTCCTTCGAAGGTATCCATTACTGCAGTGAACAGGACTCTCAGAGCTCTACAAGCCCATCACTGACCACACTGGTGTTACTAATGTTTACTCTGACAAACCACCGACCACATAGACAATGTCACTGCTTGTCCAGTTCCCTCAATCGTGCAATGTTATTATCACAGCTCATTCGATCCCACGGTCTCTCACACAGAAAATATCAGTGCTTATTCAGAACCATCTATGAGTATACTGGTTATTTCATAGCTCGCAGTCTCATGATGGACCATAAGATGTCTGATCATAAGACCATAACGAATAATAATGTCGTTCTTTATAAAAATGCCCCTCAGCACAATCAAACAGTGAGTGTTGATGTCCTATGATCACTGACCACACGGTCATTGAGTATCAGAGCATATTGGTTATGACTTTATTTGTCAATGCCCGCTCCCTTGCAACAAATAAAATGCTGACGACGCAGCAATCGGCAAACGGGAGAATCAACACCTCAAATGTGCAATCCATAATGTGATGTATAGTACGCTGCACAGCAGGAGATGGCTATGGATAGAACTTCCATGTAACTTATAGTTATGGACATGATTTTGCCGGTTCTGCAGTTCAGAGGAGAGGGATGTTCTATCATTGTAACAACGAGTACCCAGGCATCAGTGCAACGTAAAGTAATTGAACCTCGGCTTTGTTATTGTTGTCGTATTGATGACAGGAGTGGCCCGGTTGTTACTGAGAGATAGTCACTGTTTTTTTTTCCTATCATCACATTGGGCCGTGTTTATATATCGAGGCACCGGCACATTTTTTATTTTCGTATGTCAAAATGAAATTCGGCGTTCGTTATTTATACGTCTTGTTATACTCTTTTACTTAGCCGGTCCGCAGGAAAATAAATCTGCATAATGTTCAGTGGATTCGCGGACAAAGACACTCAATGACGAAAACAGGTACAGCTTGTGTTCAGTAGGGTCAGATAATGGGGACAACCGGGAAACATAAGAATGCCGAGTCTTCATCACTTACAACCTTTACACAACCGACGCGTTTTTCTTTGATGTCTCATACCAGGAATGGAATAGTAGATATAATTGTTAACATACCATCTATACATGTAAATATAGGGTAGTTTTTCTAAATCTTCGGGGAAAATATATGCTGTAAACTGCTAATAAATGTCTATACTTTTATTGTTTAAAGCAGGCGGTGTAGAACAAAAAGACAAAGTTATTGCACATCACTGGTCCGATTAATCACAATCAAGGTGAGATGAAGTTAACCCCTTGCAGTTCGGCACTTGCAGATTTACGGAACACGCTCAGTTATATATGGAAAATCACATGAGACAGTTTTTTCTAACAGATTTTGTAATATTTCGTAAATATTGATCGAATGAGGGAAATCATTCCAAGGAACAGAATAAAGAGGTCAGGTCTCTGCAGGTGAGCAGTAATGTGAAACACAACCAGATGAATATGCACAAACTCGAGAAGGTGATTACTGAAACCAAAAGCGGGGAATGCCATTCTTGTCCAGCCCTCTGTTAATTCCCAACTTCCGGACACAGATTTTCATCGAAGAGACTAAACGGAATTCGGTGCATTTACAATGAAGTCTTCTGACATTAATTTCTGTCACCCATCCTTTCAAATTTTAATATCGACACTTGAGCAGATCAGTAAAAACAGAATCGGAACATGTGCCACGTGTTTAATGGCTGGAGTTATGACCAGTTTTGGGAATCGAAAAGCATTTTACTGAATCACTTACTGTGCAATGGTGTCTGCAGCTTTATGTCTACTTTTCTGCGGTTTCGTGCCATGCCAAAAATATTGAATGTTTATTAACATATCCTGTATCCTACCAATCGGACATTTAACTGTTAAATTTTATCAGATTGAAACACTTTTTCTGAATACATTGTGAAGTATGCTTTTCATTTCCTTTCTAACCAGCGCGTTACAACTAGCGGAGCAACATCAGCTGCCATACTCGGACCTGATTGTACAACTGCCGGGTTGGATCCTGTACAGTTTCGGTTGTAAACAAAATATATTAAAACCCATTCCTTGTTCCTTTCTTAATCAACAGCTGCACGAATTCTCAATGCAGCAATTGATGCCATAAAGTACAAATTTGTCAGGCTGAGAAAACTACTCATCGACCTGGCTGCAGACAGCAAAATCCGCCGTTCCTTTTCTCTCTCTCTCTCTCTCCTCTCTCTCTCTCTCTCTCTCTCTCTCCTCTCTCTCTCTCTCTCTCTCTCTCATCTCTCTCTCTCTCTCTCTCTCTCTCTCCTCTCCTCTCTCTCTCTCTCTCTCCTCTCTCCCCCCCCCTCTCTCTCTCTCTTTCTCGCCGCCTCTCTCTGTCTTTCTCTCTCTCCCTTCTCTCTGCTTCTGTATCTCTCCTTCTCTACCAATCTCCCTATCCTTCTCTCCTCTCTCTCTTGCTCTCTCTCTGTCTCAGTCTCTCTCTCCCTTTCTCCCTCTCTCTGTCTGTTTGTTTTCTGTCTACGACACCCACACTTTTGGTATGAGGTTTATTTCATCGTGGATGGCGCCTACTTGCCTCTTATTACCTATTATTTTCCTGTGTATGAACCAAAATGCCCAACACTAACCATTCTACGGGGATTTGCCCTGAGGATAACCACTGCCTTGTTATCTTCCAACGTATTATTTAACTGCACCGCATTTTAACTGTCACTGTAGCTGTGACACTTTTTTCTCCATCCTTTGGTTCTTTTTCCCTTGCTCTGCCTTAATGAACTGTGCACTGATTTGAATAGAGTGAGCAGTATATAACGTAATCTGCTCAAAGTACATCAGCATACGTCGGAATAATAATTCCTTCTTCCGCATAACCTTCCCTCCGGCACTTCTATCCCACAGAGACATTTCTGTGGTTCCAGCTGGTCGCCTCTAATCTTTTCATTTTAAATCTCACAGCATTAACCGGCGTGTCCTGTTTCAGACTCTATTCATCGACCACTTCCCTAAATTACACTAGAACATAACACAATATGAGCAGCAGTAATCCCTATGGGGTCTCAAAACTCGGCCAATACTTCCAGCCGATCACCGGCCCTATAACCGCTCGAATCAAGCCATATCAGAACAGCTTTGCCGTACACACTGAACCAACGGATCGACACTTCTCAATTATCAGTGTATTCTACTGCCATATACCGGAATCTGATGATAGTGTCTAAGTTAGTAATAAAAGTGTTTACACACTTAATGGTTAAATGAGAGCATATATGTCAAACTCAAGGCCCGCGGGCCAAATCTAGCTCGCGGTGGAATTATCTTTGGCCCGCGAGATAATATCTAATTACTATTAAAGCTGACCCCAGTAATCGAACCGCCTATGGCGTATGATATGGCTAATGCTGAGTTTATTCAGGTACCAGGTTTTCAGGGTTTTTAGTGTTTATTCGGCAGTCTTGCTCGGGAGTCTTCTTCATAAGAAACGGAATTTGTAAAGTGAAACACTTTGTAGTTATAGCAGAGACTGAGACACATGAGAGCAGGCTGAAAAAACGGAGGCAACGAAAGCTGCGTTCGCACGCGTCCGACTGATCCGGCCTACATGAAGCTGCATTTTGCTCAATCCGGCCCGTGACCTAAAATGAGTTTGACACCCCTGCCTTAAATAATCTACCTTTCACACTGAACCTATGAGCTCTGCGTCTAGACTCGGCTAGCATCAGTGAAAAATGCCTGTTTGCATTAACTCCTCATAAAACAATCTGGTTCATTCATGACGTATATGATGAATAAATTCTCTTCTGGCTCCCAACTGGGAACAAGCATCGATTTTAACCGACGTTGCAATGGCACGATTTATCATCTTCATAAGGGATGACGCATGGGCATGTCCAGTCCCGTGGTATTCCAAGGCCTGTTGTCCATTTCTTCTGATTAGTTAGTCTTCATCCAATCAAGAGTTAGCTA
Organism: Hemitrygon akajei; assembly: GCF_048418815.1. NCBI lineage: Eukaryota > Metazoa > Chordata > Chondrichthyes > Myliobatiformes > Dasyatidae > Hemitrygon > Hemitrygon akajei. The sequence goes on from NW_027331948.1 coordinate 5,406,758, forward strand.
TCACACATTGATGGCGATCGAAATCCAAAGCTTAATTAGGGCGAGACCGTCATCACTGTTAATGTTCTTTTCCTCGTGATTTGTTTCAATGGCTTCCTTCACCTGGTGGCCCAAAAAGCCATTGGCGCGGCACATAAATTTTGTGCCATCGATGTCAGTCCTATTTCCATCTTCATTTTCTCCATAAGTAACCCATAGAGATACCCGAGTAACCCAAAGGGATACGCATCCTAAGCACCTTTTGTCTCTTTCGAATTGAATTGAATTGAATGATTATTATTGTCATTATACATACGTACAACGAAACTCCGTTTGTCTCCCTCTCAGGCAATTAAACAAAGCGGTAGGTTAAATAAAAACAAGACTGTAATAGAAAAACAGTATTAAATAGATAAGTAGCAGAAAATTAGTTGCAGCAGCACCAGAATATCTGAGTAATGCACAAATTGCCGTTAGTGCAAATATTT